>NC_042495.1:43622729-43623798 GCF_005508785.2 Acyrthosiphon pisum | reverse complement strand
TATCCACACAGAGCCAACAAAATTAAAATAAAACAATGTTTGTGTTTTTCAAAACAATTAAGATGGACTAGTCAGTGACAGAAAAGTTGAGTTTTTGTTTACTATTTTACAAGGACTTGGCATAAAAGACAAATTAATATTTTAAAACAATTGACACACATTTCAGTATATGATTTTCACTAATAATTACAATTAATGATCAATGTAATGTCAATTGTTAAATTAACATATTATTTTACTGTAAGGTTAGGTATTTACTTGTTTAATCAATAGCAAATGTTCTCGAGTTTGGGGCATTGAACCATCTGTAGCAGCCACTACCAAAATAGCACAATCTATTTGAGATGCTCCAATGATCATGTTTTTGACAAAATCAGCATGGCCGGGACAGTCAACATGGGCATATTTACGCTTTGACGTTTCATAACCCACATGAGCTATATTTATAGTTATACCTCTAGCTTTCTCTTCAGGAGCCCTATCGATTTCATCGTAAGCTACAAAACGCGACAGACCATCCTTTTCAAGTACCTTGGTGATTGCTGCTGTCAGTGTAGTTTTTCCATGATCAACGTGCCCAATTGTACCTATTTGTACCACACTGATTATGTATGATTATATATTCAAAATTGTCCAGACTTACCAATGTTGCACGTTGATTTAGGATTCGTACTGTATGATTTTAGTATTGTTCGGTTAACTCGGAATATTTTGCTATAAAAAAATATTTTCCTGCTCCATGTAATGTTCAACGAGCAAAGTGATTTTATGGACATTTCGTCCACAAATTCTATGAAGTGTTCTTGTGATAAATGTATATACTAATCTGTTTCAAATATCATCGAAATTGTATTTATTATTGTACATTATTATAGATACTATTATGATGGGAAAAAAATGACTTATAAAAATGAATATAATACTATTTAGTAGGTACCTTACTATTATAATAACTACAATTTAATATTTTATATTATTTGACATTAACGATTGACGGATGGAAAAATATTAAAACCAAGATCATATATTTGTTTTCTATGACCAAGACGTCTTGAATAGTTGAATATCA
>NC_042495.1:43622321-43622629 GCF_005508785.2 Acyrthosiphon pisum | reverse complement strand
ATAATATGGGTTATTATCTTGAATCCCGGCATAAGGCAACTCTTGCTAAGTAGTACGCACTCCTGTGACAGAAAGTAGTACTTCTCAAAGAAGTACTCCGAAATTTCATCTATTCTGTGGTCAGACAGTGATAACATGATAGAATAAAAGGAGCCATGTATTTTTCGGAATAAACGACATTGGAGTACTTATTATTTGGTTAAAAATGAATTGGGAGAACTAGTTATTGGAATTATGTACCATTGGGAGGATAGTACTATTGATAATAAGATATTAATTAATTGTTTAGCACGGATCACGATTAAAGA
>NC_042495.1:43620024-43622124 GCF_005508785.2 Acyrthosiphon pisum | reverse complement strand
GAAACTTGAATTCAAATAATAATAATTTAATTGTATAAGAAAAACGGATTCGGAGTAGAGACGGGTTTATCAGTCTGGATTTCTATTTTTATTTAATATAGCCTTAAAGTTGGATTAATATTATAATATTATAGCTGACCGTCACAGGGTCATCCGTGATGGGTTGTTTATTTGTTTCCGGACGATGAGATGTATCATTTTCAATAAAATTTTATCGTTTAATATGATCGGCAAGTAAATATAAAAATAGTTAATGAAAACGTATTGAAATGTTTCTATTGCAGGGGCGAACGCAGGGGGGGGTTTTAGGGGTTTAAACACCCCCCGAAATAGTAGGTACAAAAAATAAATTATCTGACCTACAAATGTATTATTAATAGCATTTCAAAAAAATTGAGCTTAACAAAGCTTATGCATTGATTATGCAAATCACGTGTATGATGAAATCAATGAGATGCGTTGTGATTCGGAGTTGAAATTCAAAAGCTTGTATGCAGCAGCAAAAGAAATGGCGGACAAAATGGATATTAATTTAGCACCCCCGCGGAATATTGGAATACAGAAGAACAGAGACAATTATGAAGGCGGTCCAGAGGAATATTTTCGTCGGTCCATTTTTCATCCTTTTTTCGACCACTTATTAATGCAGTTAAAAATAAGATTTCTTGAACACCGGGAACTATTGTCGAAAATTCAAAATATTCTTCCAACTAAGTGTTCTGAGCTGAATACAAAAGAAATCAGTGAAACGGTGAATACTTTTGCAAAAGAATGGCCAGATGACATCAAGGGATCTACTGATGATTTTATAGCTGAAATGACCATGTGGCACAGGTAACAAAATATTAAATTTCTTATACATAAAAATATTTTTTGTGATCTATATTAAAACATAAAATGCATTGTTGTTTCAGACATTGTTTAAATATGTCAAAGGATAAACAGCCTAGAACATTTATTGAGACTCTCAACAATTGTAATTCTGCATTATATCCATCAATACACACATTTTTGCAGATTGGTGCAACTCTACCCGTTTCTGTGGCAACAAGTGAATGGTCTTTTTCTTGTCTTCGAAGATTAAAAACATATCTGCGCAACAAGACTGGTGAGGAGCGATTAAATGGATTGATGCTATTAAACTTATACAGAGACGTGGAAGTTACTTGTGAAGAGGTCATTGACATAATGGCAAAAAAACCAAGACGCATAGATCTCGTTTTATAATGTAAATTGACAAATTGTAATAATTAGTTATTAATTATTATCTATAATATTATGTAATAGGTATATTATATATGTATTATGTATTTATATATATAGTATAAGTGACTAAAATAAAATATAGAAAAGTGTAATACAGTATGAATAATATGATATTTATGAATACCTACTTTAAATTTTTTCAAAACCCCCCCCGAAATATTTTCCTGCGTTCGCCCCTGCTGATTATAGAGATTCATTTCGGTAGACACTTTTCAAGTATGAGAATCATACGTCGATGGGCAACCATACTATCTATAGCCGTGGCACGGATATAGATACTATGGTTGCACGACGGCCCATATTGGATCACAGTGCTGAGCGGCGCCGAATGTTCTTATCAATTCTGACAAAAAGTCGCGTTTTACTAGCGCCCTCTACAACTACTACTAAGTTACGGTAACCAAACCGGGTTATCTAGCCACGGTGGAGCGCTAGTACACAGAATAGATGAAATCAGAATGGACACTCTCCAAAAACCATGATAAGAGCTAAAGTGCCACCAGTGTAGCCATATAAAAAAACTATTTTCATTTTCTGATTTATGTCGCAAAAGGCCACTCTGTGTAACTGTTTTATTTGGATTTATTTGTAAACTAACTGCTTTTTTGAGGCTGGTTTGTAAAAAACAACTTAAAAATTCATTTTTCATAAAAAGTGAAACACGAGACATCTACAAGGCCTCGGTCATACTTAATTTGATATTTTGAATTTTGATTACTTTGAAATTCTTGTGATTTTACGCCATAATCATTATAATAATTCTCGTTTAAACACGAAAAGATGTAAAAGTAAAATAATAAACGATATGCGCACTCAATTGCATCACAAACTATA
>NC_042495.1:43616653-43619163 GCF_005508785.2 Acyrthosiphon pisum | reverse complement strand
TATGCGGGGTCCCCGTAGATCACGTGACTTTCGATTCAAACCGTATGCCGTGTGATAACATTTTTCTAATGGGTCGATGGGCAAACCATACTATCTTAAATCGTGCTAAGTAGTACGCACTCCTGTGACAGAAAGTAGTACTTCTCAAATTTCATCTATTCAGTGGTCAGACAGTGATAACATGATAAAATAAAAGGAGCCATGTATTTTTCGGAATAAACGACATTGGAGTACTTATTATTTGGTTAAAAATGAATTGGGAGAACTGGTTATTGGAATTATGTACCATTGGGAGGATAGTACTATTGATAATAAGATATTAATTAATTGTTAGATTATTAAGATTATAATATATCGAATATTTTGGTTTCTAAACACGATTAAAGATATCTTTAATCGTGTTTCTAAATAACAATTATCCCAATTATTTATGTATATAATATACAAATCTCCCAATTAACTTTTATTCCAAAATTGGGAAAATTGTACATTGGGACAAAAATATGTTGAGTAAATTTGGATACACCCACCTAAATTGTATTCAAAACATTGATGAAAATAGGATTTAATTCACGAACTACTACATGTAGTAGTTCGTGATTTAATTAAAAAAAAATTTATTCCATGTAAATATTTTATAACCTCACTTTTATCTACGGTCTGATAACGTCCTTGTACTTTACGTATAATATGGTTTTACTTTAACCTATCAGCTAAACCAATTATTCTCATTTCTCATTACAATTTTTCTCAACTTTCTCTTGTAATTACTCGTCAATCATCATTTTTTTTTTACGTTTGACTATTGAAACTACCAGAGGCACTATCCAATCAAAATGGTAAGATGTCTTTATCGATATTAAAACATATTATGTATTAAAATATTTCGTCCGGCATTATTCCGAAAATGATTGCCAAACATGTAACCACGCACACAGGTTTCGCCATTTCGGCAAATCATAATGTGGCACTTGTGTTCTATGCGCCTTCAATCGTTTGATTGTTTGGCTGCATTTCTCCTTGTTTCCCTTTAGTAATTTGATTCCTTTAACTCTTTGTAGCTATTCTTTCCCATGTCTTTGTTTCGCGTATTCTATCCTTGGTCTTCCTCTTCCGACCACACTTGTATAATATATATTATTATATCGCAGACACTTAATATTGAATAAGTGGTATGCAATGTAATTTTATTTGTTGCGTCTGTCGTTTAACTTTGATTTTGTTCGGTCAGGCTTCAGTTGCAACCAAGTTCCGCCCACTCTTTGATCGTGTTTTGGTCAAACGTTTGGATGCTGTTAAGCAAAGCAAAGGAGGTATAATGTTGCCAGAAAGTGCTTCAAAAAAAATTCGTGAGGCAACTGTCATAGCTGTAGGACCCGGTGCAAGAAATCAGGTACATCAACTGTTATATTAATTAGTATATAGAATCCTAAATGTAATTAATTTTTACTGATTATTATTATTATTTTAGGACGGAAAACCAGTACCAATTGATGTTAATGTTGGTGACCGAGTATTGTTACCAGAGTATGGAGGTACTGCAATTCAATTAGACGATGACGATTCATACACAATTTTCAAAGAATCAGAATTATTAGCAAAAGTAGAGTAATTATAAAAAAATAATTTTGTTACCAAATTATAATGCGACTGATTAATTTAGTGGGAGATAGTATTTCACATTTGTTTAAAATTTAAAAAAATTCCAACAATTTACTACTGATTGTGCTTAAGATAGCTCTGTACTCTTAAATTCAATTTAATTTTTAAATGCTGTTTTTTATTATTTATATTTAAAATAAAATAGTTTTGAAAATTGAAGTTATTATTTTATTTTTATTACGAGAATTTCTTATAAAAGTTGTGTCAGACAAACTCACTCTGTACAATATGTACCTATATCAAATAAAATAATATATTGTATTATAATTAGTGATGACTAGGGTTCGGATTTGAAGGCAATATAATCAATAAAAAAGGCATTTAATTTTTATAAAAAAGGCATTTCATAAATATACTACAAAATAAAATAATGAACATCTTTTAAACACTTTCAAATGCACACATTTTGAGAAAAATACAAATTAAAAATGAGCATGAATACTAAACTACATTATGTTTATGCTATTTTGTATAAATATATTACCTTTTTCTTTAATCAGGTTTGTCCAAAGAATTAGTTAAAAACAATTAAAAAAAGGTGAGTAAGTGGATGTCGCTCTGCTGTACAGTAGGTTAGAAGTGGGTCACTGTATAATGGACAGTATTAAATTTGAATTCAATGATATAATATCACTGTATAAGAAAAACGATTCTGAGCGGAGACGGTATATCAGTCTATGTATTAGACATATAATATATACTTATCTATGGTATTAAAAAAAAATTGACCTATAATAGGTACCTATAATAAATTCCAAATTAATCATATCATAATATCTATTAGGTACTTATAAGTTATAACGCGTTATACATCAACAAAAAACCGTGGTAAAATCATAGATATATAA
>NC_042495.1:43612436-43613885 GCF_005508785.2 Acyrthosiphon pisum | reverse complement strand
ATATCAGTCTATGTATTAGACATATATATACTTATCTATGGTATAAAAAAAAATTTACCTATAATAAATTCCAAATTAATCATATCATAATATCTTTTAGGTACTTATAAGTTATAACGCGTTATACATCAACAAAAAACCGTGGTAAAATCATAGATATATAATAGTATACTTTAGAAGTTTCAAGTACCCACGAATAATATTATACAATCACAGCAAAATAACTAAAAGAGTTATCCTAGGTTTTTAATATGTAATTTCGTCCAAATTTGTACTTAAAATGACTTTAAAAATAAACTGTTTAAATGTATATTTTAGACTTTTTGGTAACAGAATCAATTACTTACATGGAATCTTGTTTTAAATTTTTAATTCTTAGATACAAAAATTGAACATTTTATAAATTTTTAAGTACAAAATAATTTTTCAAAATAAAATTTGATAAATTTTGTCAAAATTTGATCTTTAAATGCTTATAAAAAAAAATTGTGCCTATGTATTTTTAATATTTTTCGACTGATATTGTAACAATATATCAGGAGCTTTGTATTAAATTTATACACTTTTTGGCCCAACAGATAAAACTTTATTGATATTTATAGAAAAAAAAACTAAAAAAATTTAAAACTGAAAATGTCCGTAAACAGCTCAAAAAGAGTCAAAATATTTTCAAAATTGTATGGTGTATAGGAAATGCTTATATAAACATTCAATAAAAATTTCATGTATCTGCAGTTATTCGTTTTTGAATTACAATAAAATAAGGAAATCGCTACATGAGAAATCGAGTGAATATCCAATGTTGTAAAAATTTGAATTTCAAACGATCATAAAAATTTAATTTGACTTTCTTATAGATATTTTTTGTTTGATAAAGGTAGATAATCTTATAAGGAATCTTGTATTACATTTTCATATCTTAGATTTAAAAAGAAAAATTTTTATGAATTTCTAACTCGAAATAATTTGCAAATTTTCGTGATTTTTCCATATTTTGTCATTTTTTGAACTTTAAATGCTTATAAAAAAAAACTGTGACTAACGATTTTTAATATTTTTCATTTGCCTTTGAAACAATATACTAGGAGCCTTCTATTAAATTTTCAAGCTTTTTTATCCAACAAATAAAATTTTATTAATATTTTTAGAAAAAAAACTAAAAAAAAATGGAAAATGAAAATGTCCATAAAGAGCTCAAAATAAATCAAAATATTTTGAAAATGTTATAGTGTATAGTAAATGCTAAGATAAACATTCAGTCAAAATTTCATATATCTACGGTCATTCATCAAAGTTACACCAAAAACCAAAATCGATTTTCTCGAAAACAGATTTTGCGTAAAAATTCCCGTTTTTCCTTAATTTTTCTTTTGTTTTTCACGGCGCTTTTGAAAACTATTGGAAAAATTTTACTTTTGACCCCCCAAAGTACCAACTAGATTCACTTCC
>NC_042495.1:43609499-43612336 GCF_005508785.2 Acyrthosiphon pisum | reverse complement strand
AGCTCAAATAAATCAAAATATTTTGAAAATGTTATGGTGTATAGAAAATGCTAAGATAAACATTCAGTCAAAATTTCATATATCTACGGTCATTTTTTTCAAAGTTACACCAAAAACCAAAATCGATTTTCTCGAAAACAGATTTTGCGTAAAAATTCCCGTTTTTCCTTAATTTTTCTTTTGTTTTTCACGGCGCTTTTGAAAACTATTGGAAAAATTTTACTTTTGACCCCCCAAAGTACCAACTAGATTCACTTTCCTATCAGAAAAGGTACTGTTGAAGAAAATCCAAGCACTTTTACTGTCCTAAAACGTGATGACAGACACAAAAATAAAAAAAAAAATAAAAAAACACACATCATTTTAAAATCAATACATTCATCGTTCCACTCAGAATCTAAAATTAACTTACTTGAGTTATACCAGTTAATTTAATGCAAAATAAAGTAGTTGGTGTTAAAAAAAAAAATTGACTACCATGTATTTTGATAAGCTGTCTTCAGTAAAATGGTTACAGTTTAGGCTCAAAATATTTTTATACATCGAAAGGGATCTTTCTATGTCCACCAAAGTTATCGGGGCGTATTTCATACATAAATAATTATCTAAATTAAAATTGCTAGATGAATTAAACCCATTTGTAGCGATAATACGTAAGCTGTGTATAAAATTATAAAATCAACAAACTTAAACACAAAAAAGCCATGTATAAGTACAAAAGGCATAAAGGCATTTATAAGTAAAAAAGCAACAAAAAAAATGCTTCCATCGTCTTAGAAATTAAACGAAACACATTTTTGTATAAAAACTATTTTTCTATTATGATTAATAAAACAAAGGCATTTGCCTTCAAATCTGAACCCTAGTGATGACTGATAATGTTATATTCTACATTTACTAAATTATTGAGTTTATACATAATATTATTGTGTATAGCAGTATGGTGTATCGTGTTGTCCATGATAAATAAATAACATACTACAGTTACTTTATCAGTAGTCAGATGTTTGTGGGTGTTTAACTAAACTTCCAGGTCATGTCAATCAATTTAAATGACCAATAAATTTGGTCATCCTATGCAAGGTACTTACTTGGTAGTTGTTTTAATTTTTATTTAGGTATATAAGTACCTACCACGATCAAAATAAGCGTAATTATTAGATGCTCGAATAAGTTTGTATCAATAGCCTTTAATTTCTAGTTCATTTATCCTTCATCATATTATTTTTATTGTACATTGTGCCTAATACTTCAGTATACTTCTATTAATTAAAAAATTTCAACAATCGCTTCTTTTGTTCAGTAAATTTGGTGATGGAAGTGTAGAGAGTCATATTTAACTACAACCAGAAAAGTTGAATTTATTAATGATGGATAAAAGGGTGTCTGTCAAAGAAACCAAAAATTTTTTAAACGCAATACCAATATTTATATTCTCAGAGTTCTGACCTTCATTAAAAATAAAATTCCACAATCAATATCAATATATAAAATTTAGCCACTTAGGGCCAGTTGTACCGTCTATGGCTAAACTACGATTACGCTTAATCAGCTGATAACAGATATTTAACCGGGCAAATTCGGCCGATTAAACTCCGGTTAACTTTAATCAGATGGTACAACTGGTAAAATTAAATTAAAATAATAAATTTGACCTAAGTCGATCGTTGATCAAATTTGGAGAGCGATATAAGCCTTGCGGACCTATGTAGTCATATACATATAGAAAAAAGTAATAACTAATAATAGTGCCTTCAGCTTTGTTAGTGCTTGGCTTGGGGAATGGTGGGGTAAGCCAGTTTCTAGAACATTCTTAGAAACGATAAGATAAACTCAATCGGAAATAAAAGAAAATAACAGTCAATATAAGTGACAAAATAAAAACCAATATAATATATAAATACTTCCTGGGAAATATGGGATAACCACAGTGAAAAAATGTCTGATCAATTTTGAAAACAAGATTTATTAGGTATATACAATAAATTATAAACGTTATAATAAAATTATTATTTTAAGTAATAATATTTTTATTTTTCGTTATAATCATGATGGCGATTGTTAGTGGTGGGGGGGGATCACCAACAATTAAGTCCCTATTGGAACACGTTCACGGACACTACACTTATTATATTATTTATTTACCCTCAGAAAGATCACTCAAATTAATAAAATATCAACAAAAATTATTCAAAAATACAAATACGGTTTTTTAACCGGTGTTGTAAAGCTTTTGGTTCCGGTTCCAGCATGGGTACGAAACTCCGTGAACTGGCCGAGAGCGATTGTGGCCTTGAACACGGTTCCAGGGGGGCGTGGCATACGTGAAATAGGGAATGGTAAACAAGCCGACCCTGCGTAACGTATCCGAGTGCGGTGCGTTGCGATGACGTACATGGTACATCCGAAAAAGTGAGCTGTGAGCGTTGGTCGGTCGGCAGCGGTCGCGTCATGGAGGCAGTAGGTACGCGCATTATACATTTTTTTCTCCTGACAAATTTGGTGAAGAATACCCTAAAGATATTTTTAAAAAGATAGCACAATGGTTAACCACAGTGAATGAGGAAAATTTAAGTGTGGAATTTGAAATATTTAAAAACTATTTTGATGAACTAAATTCAAAAAATGTTGATTTAAATATATCCAAATTGTTTATAAGTTGCCAAGATGCAGAAGACACAGAAAATAGTAATGATGATATTCAAACGGAAAGTATCGAAAAAATCAAAAAGTCAGATTTTAAAATGGTCCAAATCTTAAAACTGTTATGCAAGTTTAATTTGGAATCAGCATTTCCAAACTTATATACAGTCTATAAAGCAATATGTACACTTCCT
>NC_042495.1:43606498-43607369 GCF_005508785.2 Acyrthosiphon pisum | reverse complement strand
CACCCCCCTGGATCCGCCACTGGTACAATTTACCATTTTAGATAGTAGGTACGGCACTCTTGTACTGATAGTATGATGTTCTAGCAGAGGCGGCCCGGTAAAAAAATTTAGAGTGGGTGGGTGGGTGGTCAGTGGGTCAGTGCTCAGTAGTTTGGTTAAATGAAACTCAAAAGAATTTAATAGTATTATATAGGTAATAAATGTTGAGAAATGAGAACCGTATCTTATTCTTATATTCCGTTTAAAACAATGCCAATGTAATAGGTACTATCTAGGTATATTATAATTTGATTAGATTAAAATATTATATATTAAGCTATAACTAAAATAACAGGACCAAGTATAACTGGGATAAGCACAGAATAATATACCTATATTATTTAATTATTATATATAATATAATGACGTATTCTATAATAATATTATTATTACAAATCTGATATCATTAGCACGAGCGTTGCATTTTATCAAACATGAAAGTTCTCCAATACTTCTATAAAAATAGATTATAATATACATTATAATTGTTCAACGAAAAATTAAATTTATTTATACCATATTATCTACATTATGTGCTGTTATCGAAAATTTGAAAGATAATATTTCCACCATTCAAACATTGAAACATTTAATGTATAATGTATATATTATATAACTAATAACTATACCCTTAGTAGTTGGTAGTTACTATTTTTTTTTTATCGTTAGTACTACTGCCGTCTGCCACGATCCGCGAGTTACGACGAGTGACGTGTGTTAAAACTTTTTATTTTCATTTATTTTTGAATTTTGTGGCTTTGTGTTTCTTTTTGGTGTTATTTTTTCGCTCGTAATGTCTTCGTCGGAAAACAGCGAATTTTGTGTGTGTGGA
>NC_042495.1:43605518-43606448 GCF_005508785.2 Acyrthosiphon pisum | reverse complement strand
TTATTTCATTTCAACAATTTACCGTGTATACAGACACTAGGTACACACACTATACAACCACACACATACACAAAATAATCACACATTATTGTAAAATCATTGCCTTCATCGCTCCGCTCAGAATCTAATAATTTTATGAATGAAAAACAATAATAATAATAATATTATTGTCATCGGTAATTATATTTATTAATTATTATTAGAAAAGTATGAATATTTTAGTTAGTAAAATGATAAATGCAATAAGGCCTTATCTCAAAATCATTATTGTTTATATAAATAAATACCATTTTCTGGTAAATTTAACTTACAAGAAATTTTCGTATACAATTTGTTATACCTTTATGTAGTGACGTAGTGTTTGAAGTATGAAATATTTCACAAAAACGTAAACATTGAACATTTTTTAACACAAATAAAAACACAATTTATTTATTTTTTTAGGTTAGGTTATCTTAGGTTCTAAATTATAATGTAAGAATTCAGTAGGTATTCAATATACATGTATAATATTGTATACCTACTTGTATCAATTAAACATTAAAATATTTAAAAATTTTGAATACCATTTTAAATGTATAATACCAAAGGTTAGGTATACATATAGGTAACATACAATTATGACGGTGATTTATGACAATTATATGTAAATATAAAACTTATTTAAAAATAAAACAACATTTTTTAAAACACTAAAATATTTCATTTTTTAAATTTCATGAAATTTTTAAACATTACTATAGTCTATAAATGTGGTTGAAAATAACTTACAAATTACTGTAGTCTGTAAGCTACTAAATATTAAAAAATTCTGTACAATTCAGGGGCGGATCCAGAAATTTTCTGAGGGGGGGGGGGCGCACATTTTGAGGAAATTTAATTATATTGGTCTTCCGATTTTTTGCAGTTAAACCATTTAATTCCATTGAA
>NC_042495.1:43605207-43605418 GCF_005508785.2 Acyrthosiphon pisum | reverse complement strand
AATACGTAAAGACGACAACTACACTTACATGTTGTCTCCGTCTAATTGAGAGATATCGAAGGAGAAGAAAATGTATTAAGTTTATAATAAGTGTATAAATAATAGGAAAATTAAATTTTAAATACCTACATATTTTAGAAACAGTGTGATGAAATTATAATATTATAGTTTAATTAATGTATTTTATTTCTGGGAACTAGTTATTATGATT
>NC_042495.1:43601700-43605107 GCF_005508785.2 Acyrthosiphon pisum | reverse complement strand
GATTTGTAGATGAATTAAATTATTAAAATAAAGGTACTGAACATTTCTTCTTGAGTGATTTAATGTATTTTGAATTCAGGCTTTATTGTAAGGATCTTTTCCAACTGCACAAATAAAATATATATTACAGTAATAAGTGGGGTACTCCACACTAAATACACTATTTAAATTATATAAAAAACTTTACACGAACAATTTTCAAACTAATTTTATTATGAATTATTGTGTAAACAATTGGTTATTAAGCATAATAATAATAATAATAATAATATTTTTAACCATTTATGGATGAAAATTATTTTTTTTAATTGTCTGTTTTTGGAATGCTTTTCCGCTTTATTATTTTCAATATCTTGTAAATCCCTTTTTAGACCTTGAGTTTGAGATGCTTCTGCGAACACTCCTTTGAACAAACTTTGTTCGCGTGCTTTAGGAGTATCGTTTACTCGGCGACATGTTTCATTAGTCCACGATAAAACTGCATCTCTTGGGTCCCATAAGGATAAAGGTGGTATGTTGAAATGAACAAATAAATATTCATTCTCCAACTCAACAAACAAATTTTGCCTATCAGCAGATTTTAAAATGTTACTTGTGCTGATGACACACTCTTCATATGCACTATGTAGTTTAGCAGCGAGAACTCGAGAAAAAATAGTTAGTAAGGTGATAAATGATCCTGATTTAGAAAGATGTTCAACAGAAGAGGCCATAGACATTTTACGTAGATTGTCAATGTTGCTAACTTCTTGAATTTCTTCATGTTCGAATACAAAATTTGATAAGTCTAAATCCGTTCCAATCAACTTGTGTACTTTTTTTGAATTGGCCTTGTGTCAATGTGCTTAAACTAATAAATGGCTTAAGAACTAATTCGTCATTAATGTCAATTCGGTCTAATAAAAAATTGACTAATCTCTCCACTAATTCATTACAAACAGAAGTTTTTTTTAACACGTTCGACGCCGATAGCGAGCGCGTAGTCGTCATTCGTTGTCTGGCGTGACTGATTTCACGTACTACGTAGTAAAACAACACAATAATACGTCATACATAATTTAAATAATTTTGGAAAAGTAATTTTTGTTGTATTTCTCAAGTGCACATATTCACTAAGCCAACTGCACATTTTATATTTCCTAATGCACAATTAGTGTCCTACTGCACCTTACAATAAAGCCCGATTTTGATCCTCAATCCTTATTTAGCCACTATAAAAAAAAATCAAAATCAATTAATAGTAAAATAAATACTATAATATTGTAATTTGTAATATTCATTATACCTCACCACCACAGTTTTAAATAACTGCATAAAACAAAATTTCTAGTGGAGATTGTCCCACTAACTCTCCAAAAATTTTATTACGTATCTATTATAAAATAGAAACTTAACCTACCAAAAATATCACAATATAAAATAATTAAATGTGATAATTTGAAGATAATTTCCTAAACCACCTAAAATATTTTAGATTCTGAGCGGAGCGATGAAACTAGTGGTTTTACAATGGTGTTTATTTTTATTTTTATATTCTGTATACAAAATTTCTACCAGAAGGAATCCTTCGATTTCCACATAATATAGTATCTTATCTTTTAGCAAATTGGACCAAGATGGTACTTTAGAGAGGTCATTTTTCGATTTTCTCAATAGTTATTTAATGCCACGGGAAAAAACCACCGGAAAATTACAAAAAAACGCTAAAAATGGGATTTTAATTTCTAACGCTTTGTTTATCACCATAGAAACGAATAAAAAATTATAATATTTTAATAATTCAACTTACATGATAAAATAAATAATAACAAAATATAAAATATCCAGACTGACAAACCGTCTCCGCTCAGAGTCGTTTTTCTTATACAATGATATTATATCATTGAATTCAAGTCTAATTCAAGACCCACTTGTAACCTACTGTACAGCAGAGCGACATCCACTTACCTGCTTTTTTAAATTTATAGCGTTAAATCTAGTTTAGAACCCGCGCAAATTTTTAATTTTTTTTTTCAGAGACCTATATGTTTCAATCAGTTAAATACTATACAATGAAAAAATTAATTGCCGGAAATCATTAGTTTTTATAGCATAGCCTTACGAAGCTCACGATTTTCGGTGTTTTACACACCCGTACAACGCTTAAAGCTTACCGAGCTTTTGATGAATTGCTCATATTTTATGAATTATGAATTAAAAACATAGTTAATCATTTAACATGAATTTATTTATCTAGAAAATATAGTATAGAGTTACGAAAATAATACTATAACAGAAATGTTATGAATACGATTAAAAATATTACCAATAAATTGTAAAACATTCACACCTGCAGGGCAGTGTCTGACAAATGTCGACCATTAAAACTAACATTATCGAATTCTAGGGATGTACTTTATTTTAGATTCTGAGTGGAACGATGAATGTATTGATTTTACAATGATGTGTGTTTTTTTTTTATTTTTTTTTATTTTTTTTTGTGTCTGTCATCACCTTTTAGGACAGTAAAACTGCTTCGATTTTCTTCAACAGTAACTTTTATGATTGGAAAGTGAATCTAGTTGGTACTTTGGGGGGTCAAAAGTAAAATTTTTCCAATAGTTTTCAAACGCGCCGTGAAAAACAAAAGAAAAATTAAGGAAAAACGGGAATTTTTACGCAAAATCTGTTTTCGAGAAAATCGATTTTGGTTTTTGGTGTAACTCTAAAACAAATGACCGTAGATATATGAAATTTTCACAGGTTGTCTATACACGGTAAAATTTTGAAAATATTTAGATTTATTTTGAGCTGTTTACGGACATTTTCAGTTTTAAATTTTTTTAGTTTTTTTTTCTATAAATATCAATTAAGTTTTATCTGTTGGGCCAAAAAGTGTATAAATTTAATACAAAGCTCCTGATATATTGTTACAGTATCAGTTGAAAAATATTAAAAATACATAGGCACAATTTTTTTTTATAAGCATTTAAAGATCAAATTTTGACAAAATTTATCAAATTTTAATTTGAAAAATTATTTTGTACTTAAAAATTTATAAAATGTTCAATTTTTGTATCTAAGAATTAAAAATTTAAAACAAGATTCCACGTAAGTAATTAATTCTGTTACCAAAAAATCTAAAATATACATTTAAACAGTTTATTTTTATAGTCATTTTAAGTACAAATTTGGACGAAATTACATATTAAAAACCTAGGATAACTCTTTTAGTTATTTTGTTGTGATTGTATAATATTATTCGTGGGTACTTGAAACTTCTAAAGTATACTATTATATATCTATGATTTTACCACGGGTTTTTTGTTGATGTATAACGCGTTATACTTATGAGTACCTAATAGATATTATGATATGATTAATTTGGAAATTTATTATAGGTCAATTTTTTTTAATACCATAGATAA
>NC_042495.1:43592521-43600979 GCF_005508785.2 Acyrthosiphon pisum | reverse complement strand
AATATTTTCAAAAAACTTACACTTTTTGAAATAATGAGTGTTGTTTGATAAAAGAATCACCCGGTATATACATCAAATTTGATGATGGAATTTGAACTTAGAGATGAACATTTGTTACTTTCACTCTGAATATTTTGGTTATAAATAATGACGGAAAATAGAATAAAATTTAGTATTTAGTCAATGGAACTATTTTAGGTTAGGTATTAGATTCACTTTACTACCAAAAAAGACGCGAGAGTAAAACATTTAAGCATTTTTACTGCTCTCACTGCATTCACAAATAATTGTTGAGTTAATTAATCTATTGTTGTTTGCTTTAGTATTAACTATCAAATAGGTAATAGATAATATTATTTAATATAAATTATACCCAATAAAAACACTCCACCAACTCCGTGTAAAAAAATCGACTTAAAAGTTTTATTATAATTTTATAGCTTAGTTTACATGAACTAATCTTTGAACTATAGATACCATTTATGTTATCATACATTATACCTATAGTTCAAAGACTTAGCTATAAAATGATTTCACAACTTTTAGAGTAGTTTTTATTACACAGAGTGCTTTTATTGGCATATCACTCATTTTGTGTTGATACCTATATTATTATTGTTTGTAAGTCATTGTTACGTGACTAGAAATAAATAATACCATGCTTTATGAAAACTATTTTTAAATCACTTAGGTACATAATTTAATTATGGTAGTTACAGTCGAGTACGCACACAGATATAACATACTACTATACTACTATGTATTATAGTATATATCTGTGACTTGTGAGTACGCATCTAGAGATACGTGGTTTTAAATTGTAATAATATTATGATACCGTGATTGAGAGTAGATGTGTATTCGAGACATGGTAGGGACAAACACTTGTGCGACACTTAATATTATGTGGACATGTGGTGTAATAAAAATGTATTAACTATGGGGAGGGGGGATCCTCAGATTCCAAGCAGAAAATCTCATCTTATTGGCCAAATTATTGCAGGGGAATATTGACTCACCGTACTTACTATCCCATGGGATATAGATCTATATGATAAATTCATTAAACTGAAAGAAAAAAGATCCGACTATCGCATCCCCTCTCCCCACTACCCAACGTTGAACTACCGGTGCAATAGTGCAACAGTGGCGACGGCGGCGGTTTCGACGGCTGCGAATCGCTATGTCTACGGCGCGCTCCGGCCCGGCGGCGCTCGGCGTTCAGTGTCGCGACAATGCTGGTCACGGGACGTGTGTTAGCGGTATCGCTGCTGTTCTCGGCGATGGCCGCGTCCACGGCCGCGCTTACTGACTGGCAGCACGCCTCGTCGTCGCTCAGGCAACAGATGGACTACGGCCGCATGTGCTACCGGACCGTCCAAAATCCGTACATGTACTTCGGCACAAAGACCACTTACGGTGCGGTGGCCGGCAACGACTTGCAGACTCCGCCAGGTGTGTGTATATACTAGGACTTTTATCCATTAGGAGGACTCAGGTCATATAGCATAATATTCGCCGTTAAATATCATATACTATAATATTATTATTGACCGTTTCAAATAATATCGATAAAATCGCCGAAATACGTTCGTGACTGGTCAATATCTGATACTCACAGCTGATGATAAAGTATAATAATATAACGTATAGGGGACACTGTTTTTGTTTCAGACAATTTTCTCCGGTAAGAGAAATATATTTAAAATTGTTATTTTGTTCAGAGGCTTTTTATCTTTTGATTAGTTTTGTATGAATAAAATCACTACAGTTGAAACTGTAGTTAGAGACTTGGATGAAACAAAATTTTACCGTTTAAATGTTTATTGTATGACGTTATCTTAAGGTGGCTAGAGTAGTAGTAGCCATAACTCATAACTCATAAGGCATAACTTATAATATGCATACCCAATTGCAGTGGCGTAACCAGTATTTCTAAAGGGGGAGGGCAATAAAAAAATCTTTTAAAAATTAAATTTGCATTGTTTTTACTAAAAAAAAAATAGAGATAATTTGTATACTTACTTATTATAATATGGCCACGTAAAATACTAAATACATCCTGTTGAAATGAATAAAATATTTGACAACTTTTTATTATTACAATAATTTATTGACAACATCTTAATACATATAAGGTAAATATTTTTAATAAATCCTCCTAGGAGAATTTTTAATAAAAGCGTCAGTATTATCACGAGTGAACATAGTACAACAATGTAGTATAAAATATTAAAATATCTCCAGCTTGCATTTTTGAAATCGGCATAAATGGTTGCCGAGTAGCTGACGATTATCCCAAATATGTACAATAATATATATTGTACATTTGTACATAATATTATCTGTGACGATTATCATTATTTTACTATGAAAAAATAGTTTATAGTATTTATACTTATCTACTACCTATACTATCTATATAATATTATATACGGGATTGGGCAAGTTACTCAATTTATTTAACTGGTTACAAGTTACAAGTTACTCAAAAACTATGTAACTAGTTACAGGTTATTAGCTACTTTTGTTTTGAGTAACTAGATACAAGGTTACAGTTATATGTAACTAAGTTACATTTAAAATTAAAAGTTACATTGGTAAATGTATAAAAAATTATTATAGATTTAGAGCATGAATGGTTTTATTTATTTTAATAACAGCTACGTATTTACAATCATGTTGGTTTTTACTTTTTGTATGGCATGATAATAATGGTAAGAATGATGATAGAATGATATAAATTATTATATTAATGAATAATAATATATTGATATTTATAGTTAGTCCAGTATTTGTGTTTGATTTAAGAACTGGATGGTATTCCATTCATTGGTCAGATCTGGATCTAAAGTTTCAACAATAATATGACTTATTTGAAGTTCCTCTCTGTATTGTTCAATGTTCATATTGTCTTTATTCGAATATATGTTTGATTGATAGAGTAGTGACACATGATTGACATTCGATAGGGTAGTTATATTTATCATAAATCCATGTGTTGGTCTAATATACCCACTTTTATCATGTATATCTAAAATTTAAACATGGCCTGTATAGCATATTAGCATATTTAAAATATAAATATTAAATTTATAACACAATAATATGGTACCTATGGTGCATATAATATTATTACAAGTACCCACTACCTCTGTCACCCTTTAAAATTGTCCTCATAATTATATTTGCATATTATACTTTATGACAATAATATGACGAATATTTTTCCTCGAATGTATTTAAAGTTAAACTCCGTATACCTTTTTTAGATTTTGAGCAGAGCGATAAATGTATCAATATTACAATGATGTGTTTTTTTGTTTATCGTGTCTGTCATCACAATTCACAATATAGGTCTTATATAATTATATACGTCAATAGGCACGGGACATAATTTTATTTGTTTGCAGACTCAAAATAAAATAATTAAACATCACTGTTTTAAGTGTATTAGTATGGTTTAATTTCTTCGAATATTCTAATTCTCATATTTATATTTATTTTGAGAATCTGACGATTGAAAGCTGAATAAAAAATACCGATAAACAATATTACATACAACACACATATTTTCATAGTCATCCTGAAAACAACAAAATATGTGCATTTAGTAATAAATTTATATAAATAAGAATAACAACAGACGTTAAGCTGACAAAGTTTTATTTAAAATATTATCTATTCATCGCCTATAATGTTATAATATTTTAAATTTTATTTTTTTAAATTAATTTTGCATAAACTCATTCTATTCAACAGCTGGTTTTTAATACAATAATATTCACAGTATAATATCCTGTAGGTTATTTTTTATTAGTTATAATACAATAGGTACCTACTATATGCAACATTGTGTTGGATAAACGTTACATTATTATTTACCTAGGTATTATAATTATAATAGAGACAGTTCAAGATAGAGACAGGTGGCGAAGTGTAGTAATGGCGGCAAAAACTCTTAGAGAGTAGAAATGCCATTAGAAGAAGAAGGTATTATAATATTGTTTTAAACGTTGAAGAATTGAATTTATTTTAAAAATAATTATGTTTGAAAAATAAATAAATACCTACCTATTTAAAATGTTTCAAATAAATGTAATTATTGTTTTTTCCAAAATGAAAAAATACAAATACCATGTAAAATGTATACAATGTAACTTAATTGGAATCGCGACAGTGATCTCCAAAATTTTACGTTTTTCAGTATTATTGATAAAATCTAGAAAATAATATTTTATTATTCTTATTTGATCTCAATTCTGAATTATTGAAAAAAATAATTTAAATCAATATATTCCATTAAATTCTCAATATCATTACTTCTTCACGAATTTAATACTATATGTTATCCTTTACTAGTTTATCAAATTATAATTTTCCTAATATGCATTATTATACTTTATGACAATAATGATATGACAAATACTTTTTCCTCGAATGTATTTAATATTTATGTTCCATTACTTTCTACTATTTACCTATAGTCTATACCTATATGTTTTCCTAAGAAATTCATTAGGACAATTAGTTATTGTTGACTAAAAAATATATACATTATACGTGTTGACTCTATAGGCACAACTGTACAAGGTACACTGCACCTTTATAAAAGAATAATAATGAGGTAGGTATTGGAAATATAATGTTTGGCATGTTTTCCAATTTGTATTCAAACCGAACACTATGTAGGTATATTAACAGCGCATAAATTCATCACTCGTCAATTATTACTAATTGATATTTGTCTGACTAACTGATGAAAAATGACTAAGCCACATAAAACCACAATAATGCTTTAAGGTTGCAGTGTGTGTTTCACTGTTTTTTTACGGGGTGCAGTATGATTGTAGAAGCTTTACTGGCACAATGGCATATAGTATATTTGCATAAATGTTTACCCTGAGTGATCTCATATATAAATATCATGACTGTTACATTTACCAAAATCCAATCTCCGGTGGTTTTTTCGTACATACACATTTAATGCAATTCAATATCCATGAGCGTAACTGATAGTGTTTTAGATCTTGGTTTTAAGTTCACTTCCAACCTTGAGCCTAAGAAACACATTGAATATATATGCGCTGCAGGCTTTTAAATCGTTCGGCAATAATAATATCAGGTTGGCTAATGAACTAAATCTAAGTGTGTCTGTTAAGGTAAGTATAGCCGTATAGGTACAATATTGTGCCCTTGTCGGCTTCAATTTTTAGTAGGAATATTGATATGGGTCCTCATACTGCTAGGGATGTAAGGCAAGTTGAATGAGTCCAGAATAAGTTATTACGTTTGGCTAGTTATGTTTTAAAAATGTCCTGTGACCTGTAGTCCATCTCATAACTACTTATCAGCAGAAAATCGCTTGGTCATTTTTCGTTTGCAAAGCAAGGACGAACAGCTGTTATTAGATTTATCGAAAGACTGTTAAACGGCAAAGTTGAATCCACTGATCTAGTATATGCTTTAAGGTACCTTAGCGTTTCACTAGATCTACCTGATACCAGTTACCACTCCTTTTTATAGTCCTCATGCCACAACATATTACTTTGTTAACGTACCGCTTAGAAGGTTAATGACGAACGCCAATGTGAAACCTCAGTTTTTAATACCAAATTATATTTTTTTTCTCTTAAACAGCTGTTGTATAATATACTTAATTATGCATGGGAGTATGGGACCTTTTCGGTTAAATAAATAAATAAATAAATGACCAGTTACCTCCATCATATTATGATACATGCGTAAATGTGTTATATTCAGTTTAGGTATCTAGTACCTACATTATAGCTCAATATAGGTATCTACTTTGTACCTATTTATTTTATGTTGTAATGCTTAACTGATTTATTTCGTGATTAGAACCAACATTTTTAGTTTTACCTTCAAACTATTATATTTCGTGTTTCATAGTGAAATTTTTCGAAACAACGCGAGTAATATTTTAATTTTATTTCGTTCGGTGATTGCTCTGCTATCAAATTTATTAAATTTTTGTTTTTAAACTGAACAATTACTTTGAAATTTCAAGAGATGAAATTGAAAGATAAACCCCTTGAAAGTATTACAGCCAATACAATTAGCTAATCATAAGAATGGAAGATAAAAAAACATTTTTAATATATTATATGTTTACGGCTGTCATAAACCTGATTACAGATTGCCGACCGATGCAAGTATGGCTGGTATCCAGGCATGGTACGCGGTATCCATCGCGAAAAAAGATCGAGGAACTTAAGAAGTTGAACGAACTTAAGACAATGATAACGGCTGAATCGACAATGTGCCCTGAAGATATCGTGGCCATCAAGAACTGGAATACAAATCTGACTAAAGACGACCATTATATGCTGCAGAGGCAGGGTGTCGAGGAACTTAAGTCACTGGCCGTTCGGCTCAAAAGACAATTCCCACAGATATTCAATAACCCATACACCGAAGCCAACTTCAAAGTACTTAAATTTAACTTTTAAGTGTATATTATATCTCCATACATTAAGAAACCTTCTACGCTTGAAATTCAAAACTGTCACTATAAGTTCTAAAATCCTAATTTATTTATAAACAAATTATTAAATCAGCCATAACGTAAAGTATTCGTTATTCAAATCTAAATTACAGGTGCTCAGATACTCTATATAGTTAGTGAGAAATCAACACTCTCCAAGACAATTTAAAATTAGAAATACTTCTTGAACTTATCTCTCAATGTCTCAGAAAACTCCATGCAGCAACAATAAACTACTAAAATCCATAGATCTCCATTGATCACACTCTCTAATCCAATTAATCTCACGCCGACTAAAACCTAGTTAGCCAAGAAACCTTCTAAATTAATAGTAGAAAAAAATTATACTCAAATAAGTCCTGATTTTTAAAATTGCGTATACGACACACGACGTAGGTAGCTATGAATATGCGCATTTATTCACCAAATTGACTAATATTGTTTAGAAAAAACGATTTCACTAGTCATTAATAAACACCTAACCACACGGTGAAATAGGTACAGTCAAGCCCGGATAAAGGGGGGGGGGCAATGGGGCATGGTCCTCGGGCCTCGAAAGTTAGAATTTATTTAGGGGCCTCTAATTTGTCCATTACTTTTTTCGTTATAGGCTATGTAACTTTAAATAAATCACCTAAAAATAAATCGATGATTATTTAGCAAGGAAAGAAGCTTGTAAATTATAATTTATAAATAAAGTGTTTTAAATGAGGCCCTTGTACGAAAAAAAAAAATATTAAATAATATACAATGTGTTCCAGGGTGAAGTTACAGGCCAACTTCATATGAAAGTATACCAAAAATGATGAAGAAATACCCTTTAAAGATTGAATCTAACTTTTTATTTTTTTAGTTATGAGCAATCAACTCCTTTTTATCAAAACCATGCGTATCACGCATTTGTTTATGTATCTTCAAAACTTTTCAACATTTTGACGCAATTTTATTTTAATTTTAAAGCTATTTAATTGTCCTATCAACTGACATACGCAATTAAACCAGAAATGTGCTAATTATTTTTATTAAATTTAAAAAAAGAGAAAAAAGTTGGCAAAAATTAGTATTTTTAAAAGGAAATTGTACATTATTTCAAATAATTTATTATTAACTATGAGTTTTTTTTTTTTGTATTATAATAACTAAAATTTACCGAAATAGTATAAAATTAAACGAATGACGACCAATTAACCGACTCAATCCTAGGAAAACTAAGATTGTGACGATTAACAGGAATATATTATGAAAACCAAAGTTTCAAGGTATTCTAGCTATATTAATGTATTATTCAGTATAATTCAGCAGAATAATACAAAAAACAAAAATCCCATACCAAGTAATAAATTATTTGGAATAATACACGATTTCCTTTAAAAAATGATAATTTTTGCCTACTTTTTTTACTTTTTTAATTTAATAAAAATAATTAGTGCATTTTTAGTTCAATTGCGTATTTTGGAGTGTCGATAGGACAATTAAATAGCCTTAAAATAAAATAATAAATATATAAAAATGTTAAAAACTTTTGAAAATACATAAACAAATGCGTGATATGTATGGTTTTGATAAAAAAAGTTTGCCCAAAACTTAAAAAATAAAAAAGTTAGATCCAATCTTTAAAGGCTATTTCTTTATCATTTTTGGTATACTTTTATATGACGTCGGCTGGTCACTTCACACCGGAACACATCATACACATTAATATTTTTTTTTCGTACAAGGGTCTCATTTAAAACTTTGGCCCCTGGGCCTCAAAATGTCTTAATCCGGGCTTGGGTACAGTTGATTATTTTTAGTTATTCAGTATATTAATATGGTAATGGGCTAACCACATGGTTTACACGTTGACAGTATAATAGTTCTACCTTAATCTATACCTTCTCCTTAGCACCCCCAAATTTTTGATAGCATCATCGTATTTTGAATTGACTATAATATTATGCCATAGGTATT
>NC_042495.1:43585740-43592471 GCF_005508785.2 Acyrthosiphon pisum | reverse complement strand
GTTAGTGACGAACGCAATGTGAAACCTCAGTTTTAATGCCAAAATTATATTTTTTTTCTCTAAACAGCTGTTGGATAATATACTTAATTATGCATGGGAGTAGGGGACCTTTTTCGGTTAAATAAATAAATAAATAAATGACCAGTTTACCTCCATCATACTATGATACATGCGTAAATGTGTTATATTCAGTTTAGGTATCTAGTACCTACATTATAGCTCAATATAGGTATCTACTTTGTACCTATTTACTTTATCGTTGTAATGCATAACTGACTTATTTTGTGATTAGAACCAACATTCTTAGTTTTACCTTCAAACTATTATATTTAGTGTCCCACTGATCACTTTAGTCGACATAACCTTAGCACCCCCATAAATTTAACCAGAATTGGCCAAATTACGCCTATATTACACTTACAACTTACTGTAAATTGGAACGGAGTGATTCGTCTAACGTTAGTAACGCGTTTAATCGTGATATACTAACATGTAATAGTACCTAACAATTATTTGTGTCACTTTATAACAATGAGAGAGTGTTATACTTTTACAGTTATATTATAATATGTTAGTTAATTATAATAAAATATAAAAGTGGCTCGACCGTTTTATTTTTTCAGTTTCTGACTTCGCATAAACAACGTGCCAAAGACAGCGCCACCGTGTTTTACCAATCGGTGTTCAACCAAAATCCCGAAAATGAATTACCGATCGTCAAAACTTCGGATGATAGATTTTATGTAAGTATAGGAGATGCCCTGCAAAAATTATATTTAACAATACTGCTTATTAATATTAGAACTAGCACAGTAAAAGAGACTAGTAATTAATAAATTGTAGTATCTGTACTACTAACTCTGGTACAGACTACAGATGATAGTCTATATCTAGACTACATATAGTATAATATAGATAAATAGATTAGGTACAGGACAGTACCGCATTTAATTTATGCCGATCGGGTTCACAATAATTTCATAATGATAAACATTAGTCTTATAGCTTCAATTTTATTATGGCGAACTTTTATTTTATGTTAGTTTAAGTCACTATAGGTTATAGGATATAGAATAATATCATTTTTAACACATTTTCTATATTTTTAAAAATATTAATGTATACTACGATTAAAAAACATCAGCCTTAGGTATACACATGAAACATGTGTACAAATAATACACATCTGTTAAAAATAATAATATAATTTTTCAATAAAAAACATTAGGTAAAAAATTGAAACAATATAATAAAAAAATATTGTCTTTTTACTTTTATTAAACTATTATATTTTATAATTTATTATAAGATTGCTTATAAGTTTATATTTACCACTATTATCGGTTAATACCTACTGTACATGATCAATATTTGGTATTATTTTATTTTCATGTAAAGTCTTTATGGACCCTTTTTGCTTATGATAAAATTTATGGTACGTCGAGACTCAAGTGACAACTCGTATGTACTATACTATAATCGAGACTTTGGGAGGCAATTCGTATAAGAATTATTAACTATTTTAACATCGGGAGACTAGTAAGCGCCTGAAAAATACCTATCGTAAAAAAAATGAGACCATATTATTAAAAAAAAAGTCCTTCAACATCGACCTGGTACTATATACTATAATTGTTTATATTGCACTACAAATTCCATATCATTAGTATATAATTGTTATACCCCATGCCTTACCAGCTCTCGATTCAGTCACTTTTTGCACTCAAAGGGTACGCCACTGAAGTCATCATTCTTGTAAACATAATAAACGTTTAGGTCATGTAATGGTGGTGGTTAAGAAAGGTCGGTGTATATCCACTTATTATAATTTATAATTTGCATACAAATATTATGAAATATTTATTAACTATTTCATAAGCTTGTATGCAGCTATACAACAGTGTGTATCGTGTGTCAAGTATACATTTAATGTAAATGATTCATAGTTAACAAGTTAAAAATAGATACGGGGGAATGGCTATAATCATATCTTATTATAATTTAAGAAGACGTCAGCGCAATGTTTCTTTTTCTCTTTCGCTCACGCGCAACATAGACAAAACGTATACCTACGCAGAGGGAGTAGAACTTATTTAACTTTGGTTTTAGAATAAAAACACCAATTATGAAATTTAAATATGAGAATATTTCGATGTGCAAGACTGCGTTTTTAAAAAATAAAATATTTTTTAGAAAGTGACAGGTCGTTAGAAGTTACATGTTGAAATGCTCGTCATTTCTAAACGATATATCGAGTGTTATATTCAGAATAATTAAAAAAAACGCACAGTCTTGCTCTTCGAAATATTGTCATCTTTTTCATTTTGAAATAGGTATTTTTACTCTAGAACCCAAATGGAGCGATTCTACTCAGACTGCGTAAACGCGTTTTATCTATGATGCGCGGGTGTGAGAGAGAGAAAACAAACATTGCTCTGACATCCTCTTAATTTCGGCACGCCACTTCGCTGCTAATGATGATTACTTAGGTAGGTATATTAATTATAAATAATAATGTGTAATAGCTGTACAAGTGCAAGCAGGTCGAAGACGACGACGACACAAAGGGACTAGGAGAAGTGAAAAAGTTCGAGGACGGCCCACTCGTGCGGTCCGTTGTGTCCAGGGTATCTATGGCGATGGGCCTTAAACAAAACCTCAGTTACGGTGAGTTTGTTCACGAGAGGTCAATATTTCACGCGTGTGCAAAAATAGTAATAACACTGCATTACGCTTTTTACGCATTTTTGCAATTATTAATTTATTATTATTAGGAACTACGCACTCATCCAACCGTATAACCGTATAAGTATATAATATTAATAATATAGGTAGTATATAATATTATATGCATAAATATTTAACGTACCTGCTACTTAGTAGTACTCAATATATCCATTAACCTATTATAATATATTTGAATTATGTATAGCTTTTGCGTTGTCTTCATTCGTCGTTAATGAGTAATGACGACAAATAATAATAATAATTACAATATATTATTATAAATTATAATTTATAATATTATGCTACGTATTGTATTTTACATTTATACCAGTACTTACACAACTGACAATGTATATACACATAAAAAAGTTAGCGATCCCGGTGCAGTGTTTTCGTAAATCGTTCAACAGTGTGCTGTATTTATGATTTATTCGATTTCCTCGCCTCTACCGGAACATTGCAAATATGTATAAAATATAATACTATAGTTTTATTACCCGACTTCACTCAGGTTAAAATCAATCTATCTTTCTGTCGTTTTCCGTTTTGTTTCAGTTGAAACATATACCTAATACAAACATAATAAATTACAATGATTAATTTTATTATTTTCAACTTCTTAATTTTGGACATAGTTTTATGAAAACATAAAAAACTGGAGACTGATTCAAATAGCGTTTGGGATTTGGGAGGGCTAAAGCCTTACTTTGATAATATTGTATAAGCTTAAAACAAAATGTAGGAAATGTTTGGGGGGGGCTATGGACATTTTTGGAAGGGATTAGCCCCTAAAGTCCTCCCTATTTGCGCCTATGCTGATTCAACAAATGCTTAAAAGAGGACGAAGTAAATCTAATATTGTTAAGATTGGTATTATTCTTTTTGTGTTCACATCAAAAATATGTGAATTAAAAAAGCAAATCTTGGCTACAAATTATAAAAGTAACCATTGTAATTGCGTTTATGGAAGTACCTACCTACCTGTTTTATTTGAAGATTTCTTTTTAAAAATATATTCATAAACATTTTTACATGCCATATTTCTACCAATTATTGTAGTAATATAAACTGTAACACCAACAATAATAGCAACTATTTTATTATTTATAGATCACGTATGAATTTAATTACTAAATATCCCCAATAGGCTATAGTAACCTATGAGGGTTGAACAAATAAGCTGTAAACACCAGTTGCGTTCCCAAGGGCCGAAGGGGTAGGGGCTATATATTCCCCATTATTCGATGAATCCTCTTGTTTGTGTCTTTGGTACACTGTTCCACTACACTGCATTTAAATGTATTATTATTTATTTGTTATAACATCCTCTCTCCCTTTGAACATGTACATGCCCTGGACATGTCACTGATACACCATACACACCCTATGCAGAGTCTTAAAGGAATCTATTGATATAGCTTTTATTGAAAACAGTCCAGTAGTTTTTGTCCAAGTTTTTGAGTATACACTATACACAGGACAAACCATCAACAAATAAACATTAATTTTTATTTATATAGATACCTAAAATATAACATCACGTGTTTTCATTTTTTTAGTAATGGGTAGGTACTTACTGAACTAACCACCCACCGACCACCGAATAATCACCGTAATTATATTCTATAAGTACGCGACGCGAGGTCATTGGATTAATTAAACGAATATAATTGAACGGATTCGTTCGATTAATTATTTGATTAACTCCAATAATGGTTATAATATGCTAACCCCGCTCCCCGAACACGCAGATCCCTGTAAGCGTAGTATTGTTTTAATAGCCATTTATTAAGTGTATTCGACTTAACTATTCAATTGTATGTACAATGCACAATAATAAATAACGCTCACCGGTTTGAACAAACGTTTTTCAATTACCATAAGAACTTGGCCGTTCATTATATTAATAGCGACTCGTCAAATTCTTGCAACTATAAAACACATTAATCACGTACTCAGTGGCGGATTTAAAGACAAAGGCTCATAGTCCGTAAACATTACTAATGTCCCAATAAAATAATTACCGAAGTTTAAAGCAACGTTTTCGTTTTTAATAAATATTATGAGTTAAATTACTTTAATTACAATTAATTTATATATAAGAATTAACTATACTATAAAATGCACAGTTAAATTGTACCTGACTACGAAGTTTTAGTTTAAGAGAAATATTCAAATTGAAAGAGACTTTTATCCAGGGACATTTAAAGATGAATAAAAATATTTATATTTACTTGATTATAGGCTTGTAAAGCTCACTGCTTTCTATTCTTGTCATAGGTAAATTGATAGTATTCACAATCATAGACATTATGTATATATATTAAAATTTAATACAGGGCCTGGTGTGCCTTGGTGGTTGGTCTCAGTCACTAACGCTCAAAGGGAGGTTTAAGGGGTTAACCCCCCCCCTCCCTATTAAAAATTCCCGAGCACGCTTTTGAGTTCCCGGATGGGTGATCACAACCGTAACACTCCCTACAAAATTCTAATGGGCCTAGTTTCCGAAGCTTAAGATAAAAAAAAAATGAATTTATACATACCTACTTTAAGTTTATTGGTACTTTCTATTATTACTATGGAAGATGCACCATGTACACATGACACATCATTCCTGAAATTGAAGACCTCCCGTGGAGATCGGTGTATGTTACAAAAATTAAATTTTTCAGGGGAGACAAATAACTGGTCTATAGACTATTTGTGTTTTCTTCATATTTGAATAGTTTATTATTGATAATATAAAACGAAAAACGTGTAAAATATGTAAGGTGTAATATTTAAGTTTTACGCATTGACTAATAGATACTGATTATGTTATCAGATGTAACATACGCCGATTTCAACAAACGTACATACATAAACGCTTTCTTGCAATCAATTTTCGGAGTTCTTAATGTATGTTTATTCATACATAATGTAGCACCACAGATATAGATAATAAACTAGATTGCTAGGTTCCTTATACTGACCGTATAAACGTTTGAAGCCACACATCCGCCATTACTAGTAGGTCATTCGTATCTTATCATGTTATAATTTTGATAACCCAATATCTCAGTTCTCACTGATTTCTGATTTAGACAGTAATAAATAAATGTTTTTAAATTTTAAATTTTAAAATGTGCGAAGGTAACAAATTTATTTTATTATTTGACGTTTGCTAAATAATTTAGAAATTATTGTTGTCTAATTAATTTATTATTTTATTCTTTATTATGCAATAAACAGCTATTGTGCAAAAGTTTAAATATTAAATATACTATGAACAAACCTCAATATTGGTTATTTTTTTGTTTTGCCTTCTAACTTTTTGTTGAAGAAGATTAACTTTTTTCCTCAATCCTCTTTTAATAGGAGTTTCAACTTTTTTTTGTAGACGTTTCCTCTTCAATTTGTGTTTTGGCATACAATCTAAATCATCAATTTGAAAAATAATAAATAATAAAAATTTTTTTTTTTTTTTTATATTTAAGTATCAAATTGAACTAATTTGGGAGTTCATAATTTCATTAAACACAAGCATAAATTAGTAATCAAGATGGCAATTAACACATTGAGTGCCAGGCCACAAATGACAAAACTGACCATTCTGACCGGGACATTTTTTTTATAATGTGTTTACCATATAAATGTGTATCATATTCAATACACACGGCACAAATAAATATATTAGTTGTGTATTGAAATTGATACACATGGCACTCAAAGTGTTAAGAAAAAAATTATAATTAAATTGTATTAGTACCTAGAGTTTCCACATAATAATTGATTTCTGATCAAAAAAATTGAATTTTTTATTGATAAATCCAAAACACCATAGTTTTCTACACTTGTTGGGCTAGAACATTTTAAACTACTTATTGTTGACATTCTATAAAAACAAATTATTATACTTAACATAAACCTAATAATTTGATATAAGACTTACTATATTTTCAGTGGTCTGATCTATTAATTTTGGAGAAGGTGATTTTGTACTAAAATAAGTGTGATCACCATAT
>NC_042495.1:43583389-43585687 GCF_005508785.2 Acyrthosiphon pisum | reverse complement strand
GGTAAAAGTCGTGTAGTAAAGTGTTTGCTACAAATTTGCTATAACGAGTAGGAACAAAGTCTCTCTTTAATAGCTTTAACCCACATTGCTTTTTCACTCATCAGAAAGAAATCTATTTTATAAAAATGATTTTCTTAAATTATATTTTCATTAATTAATAAATTTTTAAAATGCATTGTGTTAATTGTTATTATTTAATTTTTAATTACCTGAAAAAATGCAATTTTCCTGGGCTGTTGGCTTTTCGATTACCACAACTAGAGCATTTTTCGACACAACACGTCATAGGCATTTTTAACAAAATTTAATATTTTATTATACTTTATAAAGATATAATATTATATTAAATGTTACTAACAATACATATAAATTACACTTAAAATTTTCATGTGTATAAAGTAAATATTTTGTTCGCCTAGTATAGCATTTACAACAAGTATACACAGGTCTGTACAGGAGTTAACATATTATGTACAGTGCTATACTGTATACTCCACAACTATTTTCTATGAAAAAAGTGTAAACAAATAACAAGTAATAATATACATTATATATTGGTAATAATATATATTATATATTATATTTATAAAGACAATAATATATAATATAATATGTTAAAGAACAATAGACTGGTTTTAACAAATAATTCCTTTATTGTTTAAAACTTTAAATCATACATTTAAATAATTATATATTACATAAATATTTTATTCAAAAAATGTATTTTTGAAAATATACAATCATAATTTATTGTGACAAAAATGAATATCAATAACGGAAGAAATTACATTTCAAATATTTTAAACAAGAATTCAAATTTTGGGGGGATTTCGGCATGCATTTGACCTACTCAAAATGGCGGATAATAACTTCACATCATATCACTACTTAGCAATCTAGTTTATTATCTATATCTGTGTGTAGCACAATGTGTTGGCTACACTGAGTTTTATCAATTAATGTAATAAAACGTTTTTTGAAAATATTGTAACATACACCGATCTCCACGGGAGGTCTTCAATTATTAAATCGAATCATTTTCTACTTAGGTTTTGATAATTTTAAAAACAATTATGAAGAAACTCACACGAGCAACGGTGTGAATGTCCATATTTTCTTTGTTAGATCCACCACTGTACGTACTATATGCGTACTGCGTATAGCTGATGCCTGGTAAACGGCGCGCAGGCCTATAAGTTAGGTACTATATTATTATAAACTTGTCAGACACACCCAGAAACCAGTGGTGGATAAGCACTTTTATTGTTATAGACTATAGAGAATATGTTTATATAAGGCTATACATCAGTACATCACACCTGAAATTGCACAAATGACACACCACACAAAGCCGTTCATGAACCACAAAACCTATTACCTATTGTTTCTACAGACAGACATCCATCACAAAAATTCAAAGAAAATCTATTAACAAATAACAATGGTATGAAAAACAATATTTAGAAAAATGGGAAAAGAAATGTTTACTTTCCAAATAACAAGGGATGGATAACTTTTTTATAGACTAATACTTCAACATTTTTGAAAAAAAGAAAGTATGTTGTTATACCTTGGGGCCACTAACAGTCGGGGACCATACGGAAAATCTTGTCCTCAGTCCCTATCAGCCTATTCATCCCCGGCTATAGTACCTATTTAGTTATATTACACTATACATAATTAATACATTTTAGATTAATACAATTAATCATTTTAATGTATAAATAATAAAATACAATTCAAAAATAATCTACCAAAAAACCAGCTGTAACAGTCATCGTAATCGTCACGTCAAAACGCTAAAACGTTTCTGAAACTAAAAACGATTTTACATTCTTAAACAATAATGATTTATTAGAATAGTTTGGTCAATATAATATTATATTAGCAAATACTTGTCAGCTGTAGTGGGTCAACTACTGTCAATGAGTATTGAAAACAAAAGTACTATTGTTCGTGTAAATGTACCTTGTAGGGCGTTGCACTTTTCAGTAATTATAGGTAGACAGGTAGTGTAAAATGATAGGAACTAAAATATATATAGTATTCTTTGGTTTTCATACGGTATACAGCCATACAGGTAATATGATTATTAATGCGATGTATTGATCTTATTGATTTATTATGTTATGGCGTTTTGTAGTATGGGCCACGGGGTAATTCTGTAGGCCCGTATGTGCATAAACTTAATGTTACAATAAATTCATTTTTGAGATTTATATTGAAAATACCATATAGTTATCATGTGGCTGATTTAATATATTTATAGTGTTCTTTGACGTTCTTTTACTTTTTTTT
>NC_042495.1:43569384-43583198 GCF_005508785.2 Acyrthosiphon pisum | reverse complement strand
ACTTAACGAGTTAAAAAAATAGTTAACTTGCCCAGCCTTGTAAATATCACACAAGATTAAAGCTTGGAGTTAACCTTAATACACCGGTTAATAAGAATTTGTTTAGTGAAAAAAATATTTTATGTACTTATAAAAGCAAATCTTGATGTATCTACTTTTTATAATAAAAAAACATTTTTACACTATGTAAATAATTTAGATTTAAATATTTTATATGTTAGTAACATTGAACTTGGCATTAAGTAATTATTTAATTTTGCATGTACCTATGTTTAGTATTGTTTTGAATTACCTATGTTTAATTTATATTTAATAACTGTTTTTTAACTCACTGTTCCCTTTCACAAGCTTGCTTATTGGGACAGCTTCATCAAAGTACCTACTATTTGTTTTTTTTTCGTTTTGAAATTTATTTTCATTGAATATTATATAATTTGTTCCTACTTCGTAATTTATGATGGTTCAATAAATATATTATTATATATTATTGGGATGCGCTAATGTGAAAAGAAGTAGAACAGCTTGACATTGTTTTTGTACTTTCATTAATATTTCCATGTAGGTAAAGGTGAAAACACAAAAAATATTAAATATCATTACACATAATATTTTATTTACATACCCGAGTGGCCGCATTTGATATAATATTACTGAAAATATTCCAATAGTAGGAAAGAATTATTTATTATTTGATTAAGTCCCTATATATAATGTATTATATTATAGGGCAAACAAAAGTTCCCCCGTTAGACATAAGTACATGACATAAGTACATAACAGGTAAAAATTAGTACATTACCCATGTGTATGGATACGTAAGTTTGGAAAAAACTTCAGCAATATCGTAGAACCGAACCATTTGTAGGACAAGGTTAGCCAGCTCCAAATACTCGAGAGCGAATGAAAAAGAGAAAAAAAAAAGAAGGAAATATACAAACACTGAAACACGATTCCACACTTAATATTATATTATATAGGTACCTGATTCGTGATTCTAATAATGATTTTATATGAAACGTTGCCGTAACATTCGTTTACTCTCTTTATTTATAATAATATGTATAAATATAAGAATTAACTAGTATAATTAGTTATATACGTGAACTGATCATTTTTATCGAAAAGAATGCTTAATGGTGTCAATGTAGCAGTATTATAGGCTAAACGTATTACACTTTATTTACACACCTGTACATGGTTACTTGCAAGTAGGTAGGTACCATTAGAAATTTAATACATTACTTTTTTAGATAGGATAATGTATAGTATGTATATTTTAGTTTGTATATTAATAATATTATAAAACTACCTAGTAATACAAAATTAAAACTATAAACACAAAGATAAATTAATTTACTTAAAACAATTTATACCTAATCATTTGACATCATGAAATATGCATGTTAGAGACCTATATATGAATCAACAATTTGTTGACCATACATTTTAATTATATAGGTACGCGTAAATACTACATACTAGAAAAAACTTAAATTAGTCCCCAGTGTGAGACGTAACAGATAGAACAGAAAATGTAGAAGTCGAATAACGATTATTTTACTTGTTGATAGCGATCTTTTAATTGAAATAGGTACAAACCAAGCTCGAATACTTCCAAAATTACGATTTTTTTTTTTTTAATTTAAAAATAAAGTTATATTTTACACGATGCCGTCACCATAATATGTGCAACGCGTGTATTATATAAGTATAATAAAATTGTTTTCTACTCTTTTTTTAGAAAATGTTTCACTGATGTTAGAATCGTGCATGTATGAGAAAGCTTGGTACATACAGTCGCGACCAGCATGGTGTGCCGTGTTCACGCAAAACGATTTCGAAGTATGTATACAGTACACATAAATGATACAATTATTAATTATTATACGTGTACCGATTATTTATAGCGTGTGCACATCATAATATTATCATAATTATTTAGGATACCAGTATGTAGGTGTGCAACCAAACAACATTATTCAATTGTATTTCGTCGTATGTATACTGATAGTATATACCTATTACTTAGGTACTCAGCTAACCTTTTAACAAATGCATCCTTCACGTCTACTAAGAACTCTTCAAATATGTTTTTTTTGTTTGCACGTATTCATCTCCACCATTCCACTTTAAATGTCCGATTAATGGTGGGCGGAGCATCGTTAATTTTAATATTATATATATTTTTGTAGAATTATCCATAATATTTAATTGTTTGTGTATTTGGATATAGTTCAGGGGTGGCTAAACCTCGTTTGATTAAGATCTATAATACTGAGAATATAATTTATAGGTAGGTACCTTTCCTTTGATGAAGATCGACTAATGTGAAAAAAAATATTTTATACTAATATTTATCCCAAAAGTTAATAATAAACATAAAAAATGTAAAGCTATCTATAAAATGGATGCGTTTCACATTATATTTCAAGTAATAATTTCAAAAAAAATAAACATTTTAATGTTGATGTAGAAGCGTTTCATTGCATATCATGACCCCAGTAAATTTAATATAGGTGGTAGTTAGTACCTATAGTTTCTAACTATTAAACAAAGATGTGGCTCTAAATTAACATCAGAAAGTATAGCTCGGTATTCAGCTTTTATAACTTTCATTTGAGAAAATACCATTTCACACATACCTACAGATCAATCCGAAATCTACTAAATGACTAAATGTATAATAATAGTTGATAAATTCTAACAAGGGGCCAAGGAAATCCACTATGAAATCATTCATGATCGACCGTTTGCCGCCCTTGGGATATACGAATTACGAACCATCTTTATAGTTTGTATGCCTGCATATAATTCCTCTGTATGTCTGTACATCACTGAACTTCCCATAAACGGCTAGACCAATTTTTGTGTTTGAGTTTGTCTCATCATGGTTTTGATTCACAATTGGACATAGTGTAGGTCCAACCCAGAGAGGTGCTCAAACAAGGATTTTGAGATTTACTATGGAAATTGATAATTTTTTCAAGGGAGAAGACAAAAATGGATGTTGGTTCGAAGTTAATATAGACTCAAAAACTACTTCAATAAAAGTTATATCAATAGAATTCTTGAGACTTGAGTATTTGTAGCTAATTTTTTCAACTTCTGTAAGTAGCTAAAGAATAGCTCACGCAAGATTTTTTTTCAGCTTGTGAAAAAAGAAACATTTTTTTTTATCTAAATTATTGCCATTGGTATAAAATTATTTTTTTTCATTGAGCTTAAGCCCTGCAACTGTGGCTATTAGTTGTTTTGTTAGTAGGTAGGAACGGTTAGTTGAAAAACGTTTGTACGCGTGTGGCAAAGATTTGTTACTACAAATCACGGGTGGGTCATCCACTCGGGAGCTAGCAATACCGGCCGATACCGGATACGTACACTCGGAGCGTTTCCGCAGTTGAGTTTACGGACCGCACCACACCTCGCCACTTTTTATATTATATAATATTATAATTAGCAGTAACATGGCATTAACAGTTTTTTACAAATAATTTATTTATTAAAAATACAAATCTTTGGCCTGGGCAACGTTGAGTGGACCCATCATAGACCTGTAAAGAAATGGTTTGATAACAGAGAGAGAGAGGTCTAGGGGCCAACACTGTAAGACAAATATAGCATACAACTTGGGTACCATGTATACATATTAATAGCGTGAGAGAGAGAGAGAGTGAGAGAGAGAGAGAGAAAGAGAGAATAATAGTTCAACGACAAATATAACGACATTTTTAGAAAAAGATAGCATACACCTTAGGTAGTTTGTAGCTATAGGTTCCATTATATTACACAGGTATTGACTATCTCTTTCTAACAATGTTGGCACTTAGTAACCTATAGGCTATAGTAAGGTATAGGAGTCGCACAGTCCATGTGACCATATATAATATATTATATTATTAAGTCTGTGGGCGGGACAGCTAGTTTTTACGTGAAGTATGAATAACTATTATATTATATGGCCGAAATATACCCAACTGACCATGTCATTAGTCACTTAAAAGTTAAAATTTCTATGAACATATCTTTAAAACATTAATTTTATCTATGGGAAAACCCTACCCACTATACACGTATTAGTGCAATATCGATATTGGTAGGTCACACGCTAGACCGGAAATAACCTGTTATATTGTGACTATACTGACTTGTGAGTTGTGACCATGTGTCTGTCTCGACGACACAACAACCAACGTTACAGTAGGTTAGCTAGTGCACATAATATTTGTAAAAAATAATTTTTGATTGGGCAGATATTTGAATGGTTTAGCATATTTGTGTGGGTTGGTTAAAAAAATACCTATGTTTTAGTGTTTTATGGACAGTTTACGTCATAAGATTTACCAAAAATACACACGAGTTAGGACGGCGCTCTGTGTAGGCAATTTAAGGCCATACTATTATAGTTTTATTGAGAGGATTCGATATCATCATTTTCTGTCCTTACCTAACACACGCGTGACATAGGATTTTAGACGGGTTCTTTGTCAAACATACCAATTGATCTAATGAAGCACAATTTCCCACATTTTTGATTTTTTGATTTTAACTTCTACAAAAATTGGAATACGACAATTTTTTAATTACTTTTTTTTTAATATAACGATTTTAAGAATTGAGGGTTGATATCAAAAATGCAGTAAAGTGGATTTCAAGTAGACTTGACGAAAAATTCAAATCTGTTTTCAGAATTTTTATCGCTTCATTAGATCATTTGGTATGTTTGACAAAAAAACACGTCTAAAATACTAAGTCACGCGTGTGTTAGACAAAGACAAAAAAATCAACGGGTGGTATCCCCTTAATAATAATTCAGTTCATGGCTATAGAATGTAGATAAAACCTACTGTAAATTTACAGCAGCCGTGATTCAGTCGTTTAAAATATTAAAAATATATCCATAACCTTACACATAGACAAAATTATATCTTATAATCCGACCGAAGACCAAGGTCTTACTTAATTTTTGTAAGCCCACAAGATTTTTTAAGCCACATAACATTCCTCTATGGATCTTTGTTAAGGTGGAATGAAAAAATGAATCTTACATATAAACTTTCTAATAGTTGGGGAAATATGTATTTTGATCCCTATATTATGCTAATTATAATTTTAATATGCCTAGGATTAAATTAAGAAGTCCTGCAAGGCATTTGAAATATATAGAGTACAATTATTTTGCTTGGTTTATTGGGTTATTCTATTTACGAGTTGTTCTATCTTATCTTAATGTGACATTTCATCATTAATTCAATAGACGATTTTACATTCAATATCGATGTATATTCGTATGGTGTCGTGTAAAGTTTATTGTTTTTGAGTTGGTTTGTTAAATATTCATTTAAAATGGCTTGTGCTTTGTCCAGGAATAAATATAAATGTTTAATTTTTGGAGATGCTAAAGATATAACAATGAACTTCCAACTTTTGAAGATGTTATGCAAAATTATTTGTATCTGAAAGTTAAACATATACTAGAACCCGCAATTACCTCTAAAGAACTTAGGTACTAGAAAGGTACTAAGGTCTATAACAGACATCGTAGCAGTTGATTTAGAAAAGGTGTGACTAAAAGCATCAATTCTAGCAGTAGGTATCTCAAACATATGATGCAAATGATAAAAACTCACCATGATAAATATCGGAATATACTGAGAAGTCAGCCAAGAGTAGAATAAATAGGTAATGAAACTTTTAAAAAAAAATTAGGAAATGAAGCAAAATGAAACAAAAAACAGTCTTTTTGACATTGCGGCATATGGATGTGTTGAGTTTAGTTTATGTAATTGTGAAGATCTCGAAAAGTTCCAATTATCGAGGAGGTATTAATTATAGATCAAATAAGTCTATAACTAGGAACAGTCTATGACCCTAAACCTATGCATATAACGTTAACACCAGAAAGATATCCAATAACCGCTCACTAATCAATCAGTGTAACACTACTCTTCTCAACTTGTATAGTACTGTAATTTGTAAAGGAAATTATATTTTAAAATAAGACTAAAAGATTTTAATTTTTATCAACTGGCGACAATGCCCGTGAAACATTTTTAATTTTTGAATGTGGCACAAGAGTCCAAAAAGGTTGCCGACTACTGCTCTAGGGCCTTGGGCCTTAAATCCTCGCATTTATTTGATTAGTAATTAACACTGACATCCAATGGTCCTTACTGCATTGTATCACTCCGTGGTGCGGTCCACAGTATTATATTAGAAAATAAATAATTTTTTTTTATTATTAATTTTATTATAAGATATTCCTGGCCATTGGCGCAACTAGACATTTGAAGTAAGGGGTGCTTAAGCTCCACCTTTTTTTTGTGACTCGGTGGGACCTATCCGACCTAACATCACTATTTGCCTATATGTTTGCTTTTATTAACCACTAAGACAAAACAAAAACCATAGTTCTGAATTTCTGGGTCTACACAGGACAGTACAAATTGTTTTTAAAAACAGAAACAAAAAAAAAAGTCATAGGTACTTGATGTGGACCCAGAGTCCCAGAACAAAGAGTCACTTAAAATTAATTTTTTTTATTTAATTTTTAATTTTTTTGTTAATAATAATATATTATATTTATTTATATGTTTTAAACATTATTTTTTAGTTGAATGTTTTCATCATCATCATTATATCCATCGTTCTGTTCATGGTTACATATTTTCTTTGCTTTTTATTCATCACTGTGAGTTTCGGTAGTCTCGTCCAAATTATTTTTTTGTGTTGATGAATTTTGTTTAATTTTGTTTTTTTTTATAAATGTAATTAAAAAATATTAAAAATATGATTCGACCGATGCAAAGTAAACTTGTATACCAATTCAAACATCTATTCATTTTTTAAATCAAACAACTATAAGTACTTACATTTTTGTCAGTCGCTTAGGTCGTTATTCCTAAGTTCCACGTGCATTAGACAAAGACAGCAAATCCCGCATCCAACGCCCTTAATGGTGCTTATACAATAAGAAGATAATAATAGAAATTATTTGTAAATTATGTAAGTTCAGAATAAAGTAATAAAATAAATAATAATATAAATGTCTGTTAAGATAATATGTTGGACTTTTTTTTCTCTTTTTTTTATGATCTTGAGCACGGCAACTCTGGCCATTAGCTGTATTGGTTTTTTTTAACGTTTTTAATGTCGGTAGGCGGGGAACACGTGTGTGTTAGGTTTGGCAGAATTTTTGACTGGGCACCCGTAGGTATCTGCCATCATGCCCGGGAGGCGGCACTTGTTCTCCGGACACCGTGACTTGCCCGAAGAAAAATGCCGCCCGGTGGCCGGGAATCGAACCAGTGACGGCTGCGCCGCAACCGACGCCTTAGATCGCTCGGCCACCTCGTCCCCTGACTTTTATCTAAGTATCTAAGTATGAATAGTTAACTAAGAAGGTCGTTAGGACAGGCCGTTTTAGTCGGCGTTGAATAAAATAAATAATAATATATATGATATAATACCACCTGTCACCACTATCAGCGTGATCTTAAATTTGTTGACAATAATGTTTTTTTTTCTTAAGATCCTTGAATACGTAGATGATCTCAAACATTACTATGGCAATGGGTATGGAAATCCCATTGGAGAGAGCATGGGATGCCCTATTGTGAAGGACTTGATAGACAATTTCAAGTATGAGTAACTTGTATAGTTGTTTGATAGTAAATTAATAACACACCTGTTGTATTAAGCATACAATTTAAATTGTGTAGGGTAAAGGTATGTTTCCTACATGTATCAAAGCTAAAAATTATTAGAATTATCAACTAAATCAAGAAAACATTTATGTAATCTGTAACAAAATATACAACTAAGTTTAGTCAGTAAATTTTAGTAGATTAAAATTATTTACGTAGCAACACAGAAAAATAAGTTAAGCTAAAGCTTATAAAAATAGGAGTGGATGAAAGAGAGAAGTCTACGGATACAACAAAGTAGGTTGTAGGTACAGCAACAAAATAAAACACACACAATATTAATATATAATACTTTATTACTGTTTTTTTCTATAAAAAAAAGGTTAACCTAACCTAATCTAACATTTTTTTTTTATAGTAACCTTGTCAAGAGATCACAAACTAGTTTTCAATGTTGCTAATGCTACATAATTAGTTTTAGTCTACTAAAATTTACTGACTAGACTTAGTTATAAAATGTGTTGTAACATATTACATAACTATTGTTTTAACCTAGTTTTTAAATCTAATTATATTCATGTACTGAAAAAAATAGCAACTTACCCATACCCTAACTTCATATATATTATCTTATGCTCAATACAACACAACATCAACATTAAAAATAATAATATAATTACAATGTAGTTTGTTAATTGTATAGGAACATTTCAAGAGGGAAACAAGGACCATTAGGAATATTTTACTTTGGACACTCGCTTAACGTTTTGAGCGTGGTTGCCAGGTTGGGCATCGGAAAAGATAATACTCCATTACTGAGTACAAACTTTGAACAGATGAAAACTAGAAAATGGAGGACATCATTCATAGATCCATTTGCGTCAAATGTAATAGCAGTGTTTTACAAATGTATGGATGGAAATAAAGCCATGATTTTACTCAACGAACATGGCATACCGATGGGTAAAGATGAGTGCCGAACCTGTCCATGGGAACCAATTGAAGCACAATTTAATGCAATAACCTCTAATAACCAAACATGCAACTTAAATATGTGTAAGAACTGTGCAGCATTATCCTCATTCAATTTAGTCATAGTCATATTTGCATACGTAATACACTTACTGTATATTTAGAAAATATTTTTACTTTTATCTCATTATACAAAATTGAACATAAATGTAATACTATCTTAGTAGTTAGTCTTTGTTTAAATTATCCAATGCAGTTTGAATAGACCATATACTTAGGGGTCTCATATAACCAACAGAGCGATATGCATTTTTAGAATAAATAGCTTCTGGTGTCTGGTACGCCATGCCTATATTATTATAAACAGTATTATAAATACCCTTGGCAGTGTTAAAACCTTCATCACGTAAACCCTATGAACAAATGTTTATCATTAACATAATGTACTTCATTTTAATACTATAATTCACAATATAAAACTCACGTGTGCAATCATTAAAGAGGACAAAGCATATGTAACTCCTGTCCAAACTTCTTCACTTTGCAACGAAAATGTGTCTGGATTTCCATCGGGCATCATGCCATTCACAGCTCCCATTTTTCCATCATTGAACCCAAGTACATTCATCTTGTAAATTGTATGAAGAGCTTTTTTGACTCTATCAACTGGGAGTACCTAAAATAAAAATATAATAATTTGATAAAAATGTACACATTAAAACTGAAACCGCTTGTACAATCCATTACCTCTTCGTTTACACCACAACATTTCAAATACCATTCCCCACACAATTGATCAGCCATAATTGATTTTGAATGATGCTGACCAGACGAATCAAAATTGAAATATCCACCTGAAAAAATAAATGTACTAACATTCTAATTCTGTTCAGTATTCTATAGCAAAATGTTAAGAATATTTATAACTATTTTAGTATCAAACTATTAAATGATACACATGTGATGAACAATTAATAATATACAGATTATCAAATATTCTACTAAAAATTGTGACAAATAAATATTAACCAATTTTTAACTTAATATTATATAGGATAAAACATCTAGTTTTAATTTTTCCTCATAGAATGTAGATGATAGTTATATATTTATTTATTGTTGTAATGAAATATTGTAATTAAAAATAATACACTACAGTAGGTATATTATTTTAAAATAAATACATAATTTTTTTAATATTCAATTAGTCTTACACATCTTAATTATTATCATAATCTAACCTATTATTCTTTCCATTTTTAAATGACAACAAGGAAGGTTCTGTTTAATCATTAAAAATACACTTGACACCATCATTTAGTGTAAAAATCATATAACTTTCTACCAATATTAATCTAAACAAAGACTAACCATATATAATATATACATTCATTATATCTTTCAGGCCTCACATTGTACACCTCAGAGTACACTTATGAGCTTTTGAACTTTGTTCAATTATAAATAAATTACAAAATCATTTGACCACCACAAAATGCAATGCTTTGACGATTAATATGATAACAACTTAAACCAAATTACCATTCCACAAAGCAGCATTAAATGATTCCTTGGCTTTATTTAATATGGTCGAATATTTTTCACTGATATCATCTTGTTTAAGAATATTTGATATCTGAACAGTGCAATAAAGAGCAGCTAACCATAAACCTCCACAATAAGCACTAAAAACATAAATATTGTAAAATATCTAAAACCATGATAAATTATACAGGTATGTCAGCAATATTACCAGTTTAGAAACAAATCGCGCACCCACCCTCCACCCAACCATATTCTATGATGTAAGCATTTCTCCTATTCTCATTGGTCCACCACCGTCACTACCGCAATAGCAACCGCTGCTGAAAACTCTACCACCACTCCATTGATCAACATGTTGGAGAAACGCTTACGTCACAGACATGCGTATCACGAGTTGCTGACATACCTGAATAATTTTTCATGTCTAAAACTCAATTTAAATTTATTAAATAGTAGTTAATACTGTGGGATATCAAAATTATGAAATCTGCAGTACTTTTTCAATAACTGGGAAAAACTATCAAAAAATAATGGAAAAATGGGTTTATTAACACAATACAAGATAAAAATCAATTTTGTTTTTTTCCGTTGTAATTCAAAAATGAATAATCATAGATATTTGAGATGTATTATTTATATCTATTTACTAACAACTTAAATTTAATTTTAATTTAAAATAAAAAATTGTTCCCTCAAAAATCTCCAATCACGCTGTGAGATAAATGGGTGGATATTAATGTGTACCCTAGTCCCTAACGTTAAGATGTTCTTACTAAGACAATACAAAAATATTTTGAACATTTTTTAGAAAAATTTTCTATCAAGTAAATAAATATGTATTTTATAAAATAATTATTACCTGATGCCAGTCATTATCCATGTGTCAAAAGTTTGATCAGCAGTTCCAGAATTCTCAATCATTCCATCCCCATCAGTATCCCAAGACAATGATTTCTCCATCACATTTTTTATCTATATAATATAGATTAAATATTAGATAATATATTATCTATATAATATAATAAGTAAATTATTATTTATTTAAATTCATTGTATGTACAAGTAAGGAATATACAAAACAAGGTATTTTTTATTCGTATCAGTAAAAATAAACTGTTTAGAAAAATATTTAAATTGAATTACTTGTGGATACATATCAGCCAAATACTTGTTATCACCAAACATAGTGTAATCTCTGTAGCATTGCAAAACAAATTTTAAATTAAGATCACGCCATTCTGATACATTGTGTACTAAATAAGCATTCACCAAGTTAAAAGGGTCTTCCTCTATAAAAAAAAACCATGTAATAATTCATGAAATAAATACCTCTTAATAAAAAAAAATTAATTAATTAAAACACACCTGGATCACCTAGATCATGTGGTACACTATATTTATATTTCCGTAAACCTCTGGTACCACAGGACAAGTGTTTTCTAGTAATATTCAATGCATTATCAATTGTATCTCTAAACTTGTATTGAATACATGCCTGTAGTTTAGGCCACAGTTTTGCTAATGTAAAAGATGCATAAAAATGAACATCATATGTATTGTACATTCGATACTCATGACCTTCCAAATACCCAAAATATCCATATTGATATCTTGGATCTGTGACATCTAACCGTTCATAATCTTCTTTGAGAGGTAAGAACCAAATAGTTCCGCCATCAGCTACAAAATAAACTTCATTGAATATAGCACTTTTATACCAGTCAGGTAATAATCTAAAATCAAAATAATAATAAAGAAAATTGTTAATAAATATTAAATACACAATACAGATAACAGCACAATCTCGGTAATATGACCAATAGTCCAACATGTTCATCAATCTGGTCTTTTTTTTATGAGCGGTTAGTTAAACTTATTATCCAACTTCAATAATGAACCCAAATGTATGAGTACATTATCCATATACAATTAAACTGATTATTTTGTGAATTCAATAGTTTTTAAGCGTAATTTAATCTTTTTTACATGATATAATATCAGGTGTGCTACTATCTTTGGTATGTGTGTAAACTGGAATTGAAATGAAAAATATATATAAACTGCAAATAATGGTATTGGCAATAATCAAAAGTTAAAAAAGCAGTGAATTTTAATAAGTAAAAAATGCTTTTTCTTAAATATGATCTAACAACAATCCAAAAATAGCCAAATTCAAATTTCAGACAAAAATATACAATAATGAGACTTTTGTTACAATGTATTTAAATACCAAGTTTAGGCTATACTAACTTCTGTGATATGTATATGTTACAATAAATTATGTTAAATTAGAGAATAACAAATTAGAAATTATGAAACATTTGAGAATTATAAATTAATATTAACGATATTCGCCTACAAAAGTAGAAATAATTGTAAATATCCAGGAGCAGAGTGGTACACCAGGCAACAATGATATTGGCCGGTGTGAGTTTTCTAAGTGTGTCTTGAAATTACCCTTATTTAATGTCCCAAATACATCCAGAATAAGATATTGTAAAATTTAAATTTTATAATGAGTAAAAATAAATATTAACTGACAAACAAAATTGGTTCTCTAGAACCAAATTTGCTATGTTGTTTATAAGATGGAAACAATAATACTGGCATGACATTTTAGATTCTGAGTGGAACGATGAATGTATTGATTTATTGATTTTACAATGATGTGTGTTTTTTTTATTTTTTTATTTTTTTTTATTTTTTTTTGTGTCTGTCATCACCTTTTAGGACAGTAAAACTGCTTCGATTTTCTTCAACAGTAACTTTTATGATTGGAAAGTGAATCTAGTTGGTACTTTGGGGGGGTCAAAAGTAAAAATTCCCAGTAGTTTTCAAAAACGCCGTGAGAAGCAAAAGAAAAATTTAGGAAAAACGGGAATTTTTACGCAAATAAGCGGATTTTATTATTTCGTTGTAATTCAAAAACGAATAACTATAAATACATGAAAATTTCACTGAATTTTCATATTTTCATTTTCTATATACCATACAATTTTGAAAATATTTTGACTTTTTTTGACCTGTTTACGGACATTTTCAGTTTTAAATTCTTTTAGTTTTTTTTTCTATAAATATCAATAACAATTTATTTGTTAAGCATTTAAAGTTTGAATTTTGACAAAATATATCAAATTTAAAATTTAATAATTATTTTTAGTTAAAAATGTATAAAATGTACAACTTTTATATCTAAGGATTGAAAATTTAAAACAAGGTCCCACGTAAATAGGTTCTATATAAATTACTTTATTCACAATAATATCATCAAATATACTTAGTAATATCATAGGCTGACTGACCGTTTTCGCTCAGAATGTTTTTCTAATACAATGATATTATATTATTGAATTCAAATTTAACACCATCCATTACAGTGACACACTTGTAACCTACTGTACAGCAGAGCGACATCCACTTGCCCACTTTTTTTAATATCGCTATTTGTCGATCGCCTATTATCTATTTTTTCTAAAATGTCTGATTACCTACCTATATTTCTGTTCAGAGTTAAGAGGACGTCGTACCCGCATGTGTTGTCTCCGTCTTACATACGTATGTTATAGCCAGTGGCGCCGACTTGTTTTTCATTTGGTGGGGCAAAGTATAAAAATTAATTACCACCACCACCCACCACCCACATGATTATATTGT
>NC_042495.1:43567631-43569334 GCF_005508785.2 Acyrthosiphon pisum | reverse complement strand
CAATTAAGTTTTATCTGTTGAGGCCAAAAAGTGTATAAATTTAATACAAAGCTCTGATATATGTTACAATATCAGTTGAAAAATATTAAAAATACATAGGCACAATTTTTTTTTATAAGCATTTAAAGATCAAATTTTGACAAAATTTATCAAATTTTAATTTGAAAAATTATTTTGTACTTAAAAATTTATAAAATGTTCAATTTTTGTATCTAAGAATTAAAAATTTAAAACAAGATTCCACGTAAGTAATTAATTCTGTTAACAAAAAATCTAAAATATACATTTAAACAGTTTATTTTTATAGTCATTTTAAGTACAAATTTGGACGAAATTACATATTAAAAACCTAGGATAACTCTTTTAGTTATTTTGTTGTGATTGTATAATATTATTCGTGGGTACTTGAAACTTCTAAAGTATACTATTATATATCTATGATTTTACCACGGTTTTTTGTTGATGTATAACGCGTTATAACTTATAAGTACCTAATAGATATTATGATATGATTAATTTGGAATTTATTATAGGTACCTATTATAGGTCAATTTTTTTTTAATACCATAGATAAGTATATATATGTCTAATACATAGACTGATATACCGTCTCCGCTCAGAATCGTTTTTCTTATACAGTGATATTATATCATTGAATTCAAATTTAATACTGTCCATTATACAGTAACCCACTTCTAACCTACTGTACAGCAGAGCGATATCCACTTACCCACCTTTTTTTCAAATTAATTAATTAATGTTTATATTATGTATTTAATATAATATAATATCTCATATCCATTTTCAGTTACTCGTTATGAAAATATATTATGTATTGTACATGAAAATTCAAATAAAATAAATATAATTTAAATAGAAAAAAAATTAAAGTTAATAAACAACCAGTGATTGACGTAAAAATTAGGTTTATAACCTCAAGAGGACCTTAAGAGCTATGTTGTTTCCGTGTTGTTGGTAAAATTCGAGGCCCCCCACACGGTGCCTTGCACCGCCTGCACCTGCGGTAGTTGCAGCACTGTAGCTGGTGCCATGTCCTCTTAATATCTAACACAATTGGTGAGTACGTTAATCACAGGTGAATAATATTATTAACATAAATAATAGTAAACATATTATTTTGTACTACTCCTCAATATCATTAATAAAAATAATAATAGTAATAATAATAATAATAATAAATTGTAATATTATTTTAGATGATCTATTAGTAAAATATATTATTATGTATAATATTATATATAAGCAGCAAAAACATAACAATCAATGAGCAGTGTCCTTAAATTGTATATTTGATAAATTAATGTCATCATTTTTAAATAGAAATCAAAATACTTTATTAAAAAATCATGACAAATCTTTATTAATAGATCATGTAATAATTAGTGATGGGCACAATCGAGTGAAAACTATCGAAATACTCGATAGTTTAAACTATCTAATTACTCGGTTGTATATATATAAAACTATCGAACTATCGAAAAACTATCGAACTATTGAAAACTAAATCGAACTATCGAAATTTTTACTTTTTAGGTAAGGTTATGTATTATTTACTATTTACCATGATGTTGTCAATGTTGTCATTCAGATTCGACTATCGAGTATCAAGGCTGGGTTATTTTCATTTTTCATATTTTTGTCTTTAAATTGTCTATCCCAAAATTATTATCAAGTAAAATTTC
>NC_042495.1:43560282-43567581 GCF_005508785.2 Acyrthosiphon pisum | reverse complement strand
TCGATAGTCAAAACTAGTCGGTGTAAGACGTATGCAACTACCGAAAGAAAACTATCGAGTGAATTATTCGATAATTTTTAAAAACAATCGATGAATAATAATATCTATTCAATGAAAAATCACTCGGTAGTTTTTGAAACTAGTCGGTTGCGCCCATCACTAGTAATAATGTAAGATAACCTTGATAAAATAAAATTAACACAATTTTATTATTTGTAAACAAATAATTATAAACGAATATAGGTTTTTATATTACATATGTACTTACGGATTATTTAAAATTGGATTTTGCCATTTTTCAATTTCTTGTTCCCATTTTTTAAAATTTTGCATTGAATAATGCATTATTTCGGGACCAGCTGTTCCATTTTTGTCAAAAAACTTAGTATAATACCTTAAAAAAAATATTATGCTTTTAGTATTCTAAAATATATTTGATAATAATATAAATTATATATAATTTACCTAAAATATTCTGTATTTGATTTAGGAAATTTAATTTTAGGCATATCTATAAATAATCCAAATTCATAAGTAGTTGATGTGTTTGGGAGTAAACATTGTTTTAAACAAATTGCACTAGCCACTTCTTCATTTCTCACTAAAAAGAGTATAAAAAATCAGTATTTAATTATTTATCCATTCAATGTTTGTTCATGTGGTATGAGATATGTATTACTTACTGTATATATTACTAGGTCCTAATTGCATATCTCTCAACTCTCCAAATAAATGTAAGCTTTTTGATATGGTCATACCATTGCCTTTTGGATCAAAATTTAATTGACTGAAAGCAGCACCTTCCTATAGTAAAAATGTTTATTAATTTAAAATGTATATATCAATAATTGATATAATTGATAAGTAATTATTACTTGAACATTTAATTTAATTACTTTTATTAATCCACCAATAACATAGGTACACTTCATTTCTTTAAAACAATTGTGTATCAGTGAACCAGCAACCTCAGTACCATCTTTGTTTAAGTTGAATGGTTCACAGCTAGGTTCGTCTAAAGAATTAAAACAAAATAAAGTCATAATTAAATGAGAAATTAATAATATTAATATTTCAGTAAAACAAAATATTCATAGGAAATAACTATTTTATACCATTTATCAAGCAATAGTATCTCTAAATAATATTTACTACTTACGTATTAGGAATATAAAAATGTATGAGTGAAATAAAAGTATTATTATTTATTACAGAGAAAGTATATTTAATAGAGTCTTTATGGTAGTTATGAATTAAAGAAAATATATTTTTCTATTTACCACAAATCAATTTGTAAGACTTTTAAATTAGATTTTGATATTAATTTTAAAAATATATAATATTGTAATAACCTGAATGATATGATGAAATGCCGTTACCACTTGCAAACGTAAATGTTAAGCTTATTGAATATTGTTGATCGCTATTGTTTTCTACTGTCCATATGAAAACACCACCCGGGATACAACTATCCTATAACAATATTAGGTTATACCAATATAAGTATTAAATTATACATATTATACTAAATATTTTTACTAAGCTTAATAAAATATAATGGTATTACTTACTTTATAGTTGTGTGGAATAATGGGTGAAATTTGCTTACAAATGAGTCTGATATGAAATTCTGGAATTAAATATTCGGTCCATGATCTTGGATAGAGACCAGTATACTTACATTGATTTGATGGAAAATCCCATTTCCAATTGTACAATGTTTTGTTGTTACACCTAAAATGTTTAATGTACAAAATTAAATGGTAAAACTAATGTTATATACATAATATAATATGAATAGTACACATTTGCTCTTACTTCAAACATGACAGAACATTATTGTAAACAGTAATATTTTCGCTATTTTGAATATTTACAATGAACTGGTTGGCTTGAACCGATTCATACTCGTACATGCCAGGTACAACTTGATAACGACAAAACTCTCCTTTAAATCCACGGCCTATGGTTCCACCTCCAATACCACCCAAAGGTACACCTGAAAATATAAAATAACAAAAATAAATTGTAATTATTTATTATCATTATTTAACTAACAAGCTTTAACCAAACTGTTTAATTAATAATCGTAAAGATATAAATATTTAACAAACAAAATTCTTACCATACATGTGCTTTGACTTAATTGGAAATAGAAAATCCATTATTGGTTTCTGGCCTTTTAAATAACATAAAAGCATGTAAAATACATACCTGGAAAAAATTATTATAATAATATATTAACAATAAAAATAATAAATTTAACCAACCATTAGGTAATATTTCATTCTTTAAAATTGAACAGTCGGTTACTTAAAATATCTTTACACGGTGAATATGTACGTTATAAAATATAAATTTAGGGGACCCCAATTACCCTAATTAGGCTGGGGCACCGTCCGCAATTGCAGACTAGCGATTGGACCAGTGGCATATTTGGAGGGGGTCTATTGGGTCCAGATCCCCCTTTGGCCCCATAAATACCTATTTAAACATCTAATATATATTAATATATTCTGTAGTGGAGCACCCACTCACATGAATTTGGAAAATTGGCTGGACCCCCTCTATGAAAAATTCCTAAATATGCCACTGAGCATTCCGGGCCAGTCAGACTCTGATTATAGCCATAAAATAAATAATGTAATTTAATTATAGTTGGTACCTAATAAGTTAACTGAAAATTAATTGCTTAATTACTAATGTAATATTAATATAAGTAGATCTTGAGTTTTGTGAATATTTCTTATTACATAATACCACTTTTTACAAATGATCTCAGATCATTATTTTATAAGCACACTATTTTATAAAGTCATTTCAGAGATCATTCAAATATCAATAATAATCAATTTATAATAATTTAATAGAAACATATTTATTTAAGAGTTAAAATGAATCCCGGAAAAAAAGTCTAGGGAAAAAAAACACGGAAAAAAAAGTCCAATTTAATTTTTTTTGGAAACAAAGTCCAAATGATAATATTGATGAAATAATTAATACCTTGTACACTACATAATAAATGGTATACCCGGTTAATGAAATTTTTTTAGTTATATATGACAAAGTATGAAATTTAAAAGTTTAAATTAAATGTATTGCCTTGAATATAAAAATATAATAGTACATCTTTATGCATTAGATATAAAGAAATAAGAGAATAAAAAAAAATATGACTACCTACAAAATACATTATTTTTTTGTTAGTGTATCTAAGTAAACATAATCCATAGGCACAATTAGAGTTTGAGATTTTGGGTACTGTCACATTTAGATTTGTTATTTTAAAATTTAGAATGAATCAAATTATTATGAAACTTGATAGTAAGAACATTATCCGTTTTTGTATGTGGGTTATTTACGATAATTCAATTTTTTAGCAAGTTTTACATGTATAATATAACATAAATTAAAAACGATCATAACTTACTAAAAAAATCAATTATCATAAAAAAACCCACATACAAAACAGATAATGTTCGTACTATCAAAATTCATAATAGGTCAATTCACTCTAATTTTTAAAATAACAAAGCTAAACGTGACCTGCTGAGCATACATTTGTTATGTTACGCACTTGTAAGACAGAGAAAACAAATGCTCGCGTTACATCGTCTTAAGAGTTAAGAATAATAACAAAAAAAAATCATCTGTTTTTATAAAAAATATCAACATAGGTAGGTGTAGGTACTTATTTTATTATTATTTGAAAGAACCTACCTAACTATACAAAAAGTTAATCTCCTGTGGTCTGAGCTGATGATAAAATTTTAGCCCCCCAAAAAATTTACCCTAGTTACATCTATGCGATTAGTACAGTTTTATTTACATTTTAAGACTGTTTCATTTTTAATACTAAATCTAAACGAGCCTAACTCTTAATTCATTAAATGTTTTTGAAATACCTATAAGCACTTTACTGTAACCAAAGATACTATGTGTCAGTTTTAAAAGTGAAAATTCAAAATGATCATTAAACACTGTAACTGGTTAGTGGTTTAAATTTTAAATTATAAAGTGGACACCAATTAATTCTCATCCAAATATTGTTTGGGAAATAATAAAAAAAAATTAAAATAAATCATGGGGACTAAAACAAATTCAAGGGCCCAACGTTTAAACCAATCTGTAGGTTTTCCGATCCGAACTAGCCTATGAAACATTCAAATTAATTTTACCTAATAATCAGTGGTAATAACTGCAATATCTGCTTGATCCTCGGCATGTAAGACGGCGTTCTGGGATCGGGGAACTGGTGATCGAAATCCACTTTCCAACCGTACTCGGGCACGCCACCTTTATCGTTGTTGACATCATCGCAATCCGACATGGTTAAGTCCGTACGTGTGCGATGTATACCGTGAATGAAGACACGAAGTATGTGTACCCTTATTATTAAGGAAATAACGCGATGTTCAACCACAGAATAGATTAAATCATTAATTATTTTTATGAATAGATTTAATCTATTCTCTGGTTCAACCAATAGCCATGGCCCATAGTATAAATGTATAATGTATAATTTTCTTTTATCGACGTTCTTGGAGTAATCGTTTTTTTTTTTTTTGCACTTCAAGCATAGACAAGTAATAAGCTAATAAGCATCGGCGTGTAGCCGAGGGTCGAGGACGGCTCGAATACTCGATATCGATAACAAATAACAATAAGAACTAAGAATTATTGATAAGGCCTCCGCCCCCCACTACGGAACACGGTCGTCGGTCACACAAAGCACAAAATATTACTATGTATTTTATTTTTTACCGCTGACAAAATATTATGATGTATTTTATTTTTTTCTAGTTCGTGTTTTTACGTTGTTGTCGTTATTAGTTAATATTTAATAAGACAGTACTAAAAAATTCAATATGCAAATATACATTATTAAATCTTATATTCTTATATAATAAAATATTAAAATGGTTTTAATAATATGACATTATGTCATACAGCCTTTTAAGATTTGTCGCCATGACGTCATTGGTCTTCCACCGACCGCCAGTAATTATAGTAATCAATTATTCAAGTCTCAAATATCAGTTACCTACCTATTATATTATTATTATCGGAAGCACTGAGATAAAATATACTATAATTATAATTATAAAAGTTTTGAGGAGTTTTAAAGTTGAACAATTGAAAAGTTAAAAAGTTTTAGTGTTGATATTGATACCGGAAAAGTTCTTAACACATTTAATAAGTAAGAAATTGATGGAAAAAAAATTTAGATTGCACTGGGACAACGCGTTAAAAGCATTTGATGGCCTATGCCTATCTATTTCAAAAATCTTGGTCCATTTTGTCTGCCTTCGTAAAAATTCTGCTTCAATAGCTAGTGAATTTGGATTATAAATATAAAAATCAACACAATGTTTAATATCTTTATATTTTTTGCTGACACAATATTTAGGAATAACGTTTTGCATTTGCAGGCTTGTTATTAAATTGTTCATTTAGTTGTTGACGACCTTAGATGGATTACCCTGCCACCCCAATGTTCGAATATTTTACTTTTAATCATTAATTGTACTATGATTTGTACCAACAACTTAAGAATTTGTACCTAATTATTTCCCCAAAAAAATCGAATTCTCCTCTTGCGTCCTCGGGGTCACGCTACCCCCAGGCCCCAGCAGCAGTGTTGGGTAGTAACGTAACTCAAATTACAAATTACTGTAACGCAGTGGCGTATCTAGGATTTTTTTCTAGGGGGAGGTATAACCAAAATTATTTAGCACATTGGGGGCAGGCCGAGGCTGGGGACAAATATCTAGGATCACATTATGTTATCTTACCTTTCGGTAAAGTACGCTATATAGGCCATGCTAGTCATGTCACCATGATGTTACTCAAAACTACACCAACATTTATAATATTAGACATTTATTTTCATAAAAAAATCACAAAATAATATTCATTCGTCTTGGTTTTTGAGACATTTCATTCAACACTTCGTCTACATTAACGTAAATATCGCGATGAATGCTTAACATTGCTAAACCATTTAGCCTCTTCTAAATTGAAAAAATAAAACATTACAAAATGCATAGGTTAATATATTATTTTAGTATTAGGTACTTCAGATATTGTGTTGATATGATTATGATATGTTAGATATGATTTAATCCTTTTTAAACTTGAAAATGACCGTTCCGGACAAGCCGTAGAAACTGGCAAGGTGCATAAAATTTTAAATAAAAAATGAATATTAGGATATACATCTTCATTGCATTTTAACAAAGCATCAAATTCTGATTTCAGTGTTATATTTTGGCTTGCAAGTTTGTTCCTAAACATTTTTAATTCTGTCAATGCCACTAATGTATCAATAACAGGAGAATAAAACTCAATAAGTTGATTGAATTGGTCATTAACTTCAGTAGTAAGTTTTGAATTACCAAAGATACATTCAAATCCTAAAAAAATGTATTTAAGAATGTCATGAATAACAAGTAAAACTGTATACCTATTACAATGTATATATTATTATGTATTAAATAAATCCTAAAAAAAGGCTCTGGGGGGTGATATATCACCCATATCACCCCCCGTAAATACTGCTGTAACGCGATTAGTTTTTAAAAGAAATTTATATGAAGTAACGCACTAACGCGTTATTTTCCACGTTATTAAAATAATAGTTTTTAATGTATAATGTATTACAAAAACAAGCCGTTAGGATATTTCAGAAAATTAAAAATCAATTATATTTAACAATATTATTAAACATTACAGGAATAAATTTATAAATGTTAATTGTTATCACTTTATTAGCAGAAACAAGAGTTCGGTTTAAAAAAATAAATTATGATTTATGACCTATAACCAGTGCCGGATCTAGGGGTACTTTTGCCCTGGGCGCTGTTGGTATCAGGGCGCTCTTAAGATTATGAAAAATAAAAAAATAAGCTAAAAATATCTCATAAAATATATATAAATTATAATACTATATATTTAAACAGAATAAATAATATTAGATATTCGAATACGTTTATCTTTTGTTTATATTTTGGTCTGGCGTGGTGTTGACATATTTTATATTTATAGTTGCCTAGTCATTATCAGTCAGTTTCGGAGAAAACCCAAACTGGCGATCGGCGATAAATGCATAGGTTTTATAATAGGTATTAAGGTATTTACAATGTTGGAATGTACGATAATATTTTTATTGTTCATTTATTCATATATATGTCGAATAATCGACAGTTAAGTTGTTGTCAGATTCATTTCAACTCTACAGTTTTAGATTCTGAGTGGAACGATGAATGTATTGATTTTACAATGATGTGTGTTTTTTTT
>NC_042495.1:43559373-43560232 GCF_005508785.2 Acyrthosiphon pisum | reverse complement strand
GTTACCAAAAAATCTAAAAAATACATTTACACAGTTTATTTTTATAGTCATTTTAAGTACAAATTTGGACGAAATTACATATTAAAAACCTAGGATAACTATTTTAGTTATTTTGTTGTGATTGTATAATATTATTCGTGGGTACTTGAAACTTCTAAAGTATAATATTATATATCTATGATTTTACCACGGTTTTTTGTTGATGTATAACGCGTTATAACTTATAAGTACCTAATAGATATTATGATATGATTAATTTGGAATTTATTAATGGTACCTATTATAGGTCAATTTTTTTTTAATACCATAGATAAGTATATATATGTCTAATACATAGACTGATATACCGTCTCCGCTCAGAATCGTTTTTCTTATACAGTGATATTATATCATTGAATTCAAATTTAATACTGTCCATTATACAGTGACCCACTTCTAACCTACTGTACAGCAGAGCGACATCCACTTACCCACCTTTTTTTTATTAACATTTCTTAACCAAAAAAAAGATAATAAATTTAAAAAAAAAAAGCTAAGTGGGGCTGAAAATAGAAAAAGAAAACTAGAACTTGAAAAAAATGTACTAAAACTACCTAAGACCGTCAATTTCTTTTCAAAAACAAAAACCAATACTTAAATGTAATGAATTTAATCAATGTTATTTAAAACATCTAAATAAAATTAAAATAAACATAACGTTGTTTCTACAGAGATTGTACATAATAAATTATTTGAAACAAAAACGGTATCAACTAATGATGTAGACCCATGATTCAGATATGGATAAGAATAGGTATTACAGAAACAAAAACCAACGGTAAGCAATTTTTAAACCTGTTAAAATAAATTATATATTTAC
>NC_042495.1:43551979-43559323 GCF_005508785.2 Acyrthosiphon pisum | reverse complement strand
TAACAAAAATAAGCTAAAAATATCTCCATAAAATATATATAAATTATAATTCTATATTTTTAAACCGAATAAATAATATTCGATATTCGAATACGTTTATCTCTCGTTTATATTTTGGTCTGGCGTGGTGTTAAAATATTTTATACTTATAGTTGCCTAGTCCTTATCAGTCCGTTTCGGAGAAAACCCCAACTGGCGATCGGCGATAAATGCATAGGTTTTTTTTTTTTTTTTTTTTTTTTTTATTATTAGCTTTCAGTAAAAAACTATTATAGCTCGACAATGCATAGGTTTTATAATAGGTATTAAGGTATTTACAATGTTGGAATGTACGATAATATTTTTATTGTTAATTTATTCATATATATGTCGAATAGTCGACAGTTAAGTTGTTGTCAGATTCATTTCAACTCTACAGTTTTTTTTTATTTTAACATTTCTTAACCAAAAAAAAGATAATAAATTTAAAAAAAAAAGCTAAGTGGGGCTGAAAATAGAAAAAGAAAACTAGAACTTGAAAAAAATGTACTAAAACTACCTAAGACCGTCAATTTCTTTTCAAAAACAAAAACCAATACTTAAATGTAATGAATTTAATCAATGTTATTTAAAACATCTAAATAAAATTAAAATAAACATAACGTTGTTTCTACAGAGATTGTACATAATAAATTATTTGAAACAAAAACGGTATCAACTATTGATGTGGACCATGATTCAGATATGGATAAGAATAGGTATTACAGAAACAAAAACCAACGGTAAGCAATTTTTAAACCTGTTAAAATAAATTATATATTTACCTATAGTTAAATATAATGAATTTAATCAAGGTTGAGATATTTAAAACAACTTAATAAAATTGAATTTTTATTTTATTGCAATGCATTATTTATGTTTTTGTTTTTATATTTTTTAATGGTTTTTAACTATAATATTGACTATGATCTATAATATTATAATATATGTTAAGACAACGATTTAAATAAAAAATATTTGTTATATAAAAATATACTTTTGATTTGTACCTGTTTAAATTTTTCTTTTGTGTTGACAACCCGCAAACCTTGACCCCTGTAGCTAATACTATGTAAGGGCGCTACATTTTTACTAGCCCCGGGCGCCAAATGTCTTAGATCCGGCACTGCCTATGACTATATAGCCATATAGGTCTATGATTGTAAAGTATATATATACATAAAAGTATAACTGTTAATTGTTATCAATGGTAAAAAAGTAACGTTATTTGTAACGTACTAGGTACTTAATTAATGAAAAAGTAATGTAACGTGATAAAAATAATTTTAGGTACTTAATGTAAATGTAATTTCAATAAAAATTTACCTATCACTGCCCAGCACCTCCTAAATATTGCATATTATTATAAACATTTTTAGATTCTGAGTGGAACGATGAATGTATTGATTTTACAATGATGTGTGATTTATTTTTTATTTTTGTGTCTGTCATCACCTTTTAGGACAGTAAAAATGCTTGGATTTTCTTCAACAGTATCTTTTCTGATAGGAAAGTGAATCTAGTTGGTACTTTGGGGGTCCCAGTAGTTTTCAAAAGCGCCGTGAAAAACAAAAGAAAAATTAAGGGAAAACGGGAATTTTTACGCAAAATCTGTTTTTGATAAAATTGAGTGCAACTCTAAAACCAAAGACTGTAGGTACATAAAATTTTCACTGAGTATTTATATTAACATTTTCTATACACCATAACATTTCCCAAATATTTTGACCTATTTTGAGCTGTTTACGGACATTTGTAGTTTCCATTTTTTTTATTTTTTTTTTTCTATAAATATCAATAAAATGTTATTAGTTGGTTAAAAATGCTTGAAAATTTAATAGAAGGTTCCTATTATATTGTTTCAAGGGCGGATGAAAAAAATTAAAAATCCAGTCAAAATTTTTTTTTATAAACATCTCAAGTTCAAATATTGACAAAATACGTAAAAATGACAAAAATTTGCAAATTATTTTGAGTTGGAAATTCATGAAAAATTTCTTTTTAAATCTAAGATTTTAAAATATAATACAAGATTCCTCATAAGTTTGTCTACCTTTTTCAAAAAAAATGTCTACAAGCAAGTCAAATTACCTTTTTGTGAGCGTTTGAAATTCATATTTTTACAACATTTGATATTCACTCGATTTCTCATGCTACGATTTTCTTATTTTGTTGTAATTAAAATAAAAATGACTGTAGATATTTGAAAATTTCACTGAATGTTCATATTAGCATTTTCTATACACAATACAATTTTAAAAATAATTTGACTCTTTTTGAGCTGTTTACGGACATTGTCAGTTTTCAATTATTTTAGTTTTTTTTTCTATAAATATCAATAAAATTTTGTTTGTTGGGCAAAAACTTTTATACAGTGACCCACTTGTAACCTACTGTACAGCAAAGCGACATCCACTTGCCCACCTTTTTTTTTTAATAATAATTGTACTATAATTTGTACTGTATTGTACAACCATATTCAGAATTTGTACCCAAATATTTCCCCCGGAAAATTGAATTTTCCCGCTGGTAGTCTAAATACGTCACTCCAGGTCCAGTATAACACCACCTCGGCTACCACCCTGCATCAGCCATCGCCCACCCTTCACGGATCTGCCGGACATCGTCTGTGGACCGGCATTCGAGGGTCTCTCCACCGACCCTGAACACAAGGAAGCCATCCTAAGAGACGTCGAGGAGACCTTTATAGGACATTCTATAAGATGGTCAAGTATGTAATGACGATCAATGATGAGGAGGAAAGGCCGAGGCAAGCGGCCGAGGGTAGGCTAAAGGGACCTCTAAATCGCCCTCCCTCCCCACCGGGTCACTACCACAATCCGCTGATCGAAGAAGAACGTGGAAGACTCGATGCTGCACAGCAACCGTCGGAGGTGTCACCGACCCACGTTCTTCTCACACCCCTTGACATCACGGGCGAGTACGACGATCACGGCATCGCAGGACCACATCACGAGACCCCAGTGCGGTGTGCATCGCCGGCACGCGAAGACAACCACGGACCAGATTCCAGGGCGGGGGTATCCGTTCGGCAAAACAAAACATAACTATTAACTAAATATATTATATATCATTAAACAAAACAAAACGCAAATTACAAAACGTAATTTATAAAATATCATTAAACGAAAAATAGGGCAATTACCTACCTGAATTCGTTACTATTTTTAAATGTTATAGGTATTAACACCATTTTAAATAACGATAAACGCTAAACTTGTATAGGTGTATAACGTTTTAGTTCTGAATAACGATAAACGCACAAGTTTTTATTTTTTATTTTTAAATGAAATCAACAATCTATACGACTTGGCACAATAAGAAGATGTGAAACAGATTTTATACAAATTATTAAAAAAAAATACATCGTATCCTAAAACGCACAAGTTAAATAAAATTTTAATTTTAAATAATGATAAACGCAAAAATTACGTAACGTTTTAATTGTAAATAACATAAAACAGAATTTTTTCAAATGCAAGGCCTGCTAGGATCACATTTTCGGTTGATATTTTGATACATTCTGGTATCGGCTATACCTAATAGCTGTTAATTAAGCCTAATAAAGAATATTTTGTATTTTTTTGATATACATAAATTATTTATACTAACTATTTTATTATTTTATTTATTATTTATTGGAGGGAAATGGAAAGTGGCGGAAAATGGTCAAGAATTATTTTTTATTTTTTTTGTAGGAAAATGGACAGTGGAGGAAAACGTTATCTCGTTTTTGGAGGAAAATGGCTACGGCCGTTTTTGAAATAATCACAGCATAGGACGCAAAAAAAGAAGATACTTCTCATACTCGGGTGGCGGGTGCGGACTAGCCAGGTGTGCCGGGTAGCCAGGGCATTTGAACATTAACATTAACATTAGCATTTTAACGATATTACTAATAAACAGGGCTGTGAATTTAATGCATTTGCATGTTTTTTTTGTTACCCTATATAATAAAATGGATTCGGCCAAAATTTGTTTTGACTTAATTATAGTTCAAATACCAAATTTTATTTTGCATATTTTTGCATATGGGTTAGGGCATATAAATGCATGTTTTAATAATTTTTTTGTATAAATGCTTTTTTTCGTAATATTTGCATTTTTTTGGTCAATCTGTTCTAAATTGATATTAAAATATTAAATGTATTTGTATAAACTATGACTCTTATAGTTTCATGGAAACTATTCTATTTTTACTCGAGTATTCAACTCGTATTATTGACTTTTGTACTATTGAAGTCGAGATTAAACTGCAGTTCTCAACAAAACCAAAAGATTTCAAAAAATATGTAATATTTCAAAAATATTAACTGGCAAAAAAATAACGTAGGTTTGGATATATCTACCAGAAGATTAAACCAGTAGCGACATGACGTACCTACATATTTCAAGTTTGCCCCAATAATTTCGTCAGACGTAGAACGCTTCTTTTCTTTACATAAAACTTTGTTGGCACCAAACAGGAGGTCTTTCGAGTATGAAAATCTAAAGAAATTGTTGATTGTACAATGCTACAATGCAATAACTAGATCTTGTATACTACGAGGATCAAGACTAGTCAAGCCCAAAAAATCATATACTCATATCAGCTATATCAATGTGTAACAATACTAATAATTAAACTAAAACTAGTAAAGAATTATAATGAAAAAAAATTTAAATAAAAGTTACATTTTTGTGGTTTTTTTGCATATTTTTGAAAAATTAGAGCATATTTTAAGAATTTTTAGAGCATATTTTTATGCATATTTTGTCAGTTTTTAGTGCATATATGCATGCATATTTAATAGGTTTTAAGTGCATTAAATTCATAGCCTTGCTAATAAATGTATTTAAATTTATTTTAAATACGAAACAGTTTAAAAACCACTGGCATTGGTACAATTCTACAATAATAGCTCATAGTCGAACCATAAGTTTATAATAATAATAATATTATGAGCATATTAGTTATGTTGTATATTGTATTATAGTTCCTTAACTAACAATTTTAAAAATCAGTTTTATCAGTCTAGACTTTCACAATTTTTGTCATACGTTAGCATCATAGGTTTACCCCAGTGGTTTAAAAAAGGTTCGGCGCCACTGGTCGGCTAATCATTGAATTGATTGAATTATTGATTATTAATTTATTGAACTTTAAAAAAAGTATCTGTGTAAGTATTTTGAATACTTTTAAAAGGAATTTATGTTTATATTTAAACACTTTTAAAAGAAAGTATTTTAATGCGTATTTTAAATACAAATTACACCAAGTATTTATATACATTTCTGAATACATTTGAAAAGTATTCTCGAGAGGCTTGAATTCTGTTGGTATTTGAGACTTTGGCTGATCCCATGAGTTGAATTTAATGCAGGTACTATCTTTGTATTATCCTCAATTAGTTTGATATATAACTTTATACAATGTAGATGCAATAGGATCTATTGTGTATCACACTGGAATTGATGCTATTAATATAATACCAGAGAATTAATAACATGGCATAATATGGAGTATTCTCAAGCTGTTAAATATGTTATCTTATTATATTATAGTACTATAATACAATAACTGTAGTGCTATAGTAGGCACTATAGTTATATAAGAAAAATATAAATAAAGAATTGTTACAAAACTGGTATTTTATATTTTCCTAACAAATTGACAAGAAAAAAGTTCTTTAATCAATCTCACTTTAGTATGGTTTGCTTATTTGAGTGAACTGTTGACATTTGAGTGTTTCAGTTATTTTTATTGTTTTCGGTGAAGTGATACAAACATATTTAAATTTTTTTAAATATTAGTATATTAAATTTGTAATATGTTCATTTGTAAAGTTTTTGATCTCCAATACAATTCAAAATCAGGGTATAATAAACACATGAGAACAAAACATGTGCAACATGAAAAAAATATTTATACATGTAATAACTGCAATATATTATTTTATAATAAAAAACTTTTGTTAAGTCACTTAAAAAATGAGATGCAGCTGACACAAATTTATAAACAAGTATGTTTTTTTGAAAATTGCAACAAAATATTTAAAACATTTAAGATGTATAGTAATCATCTTGAAACTATACATGAAGTAAACATAGTACACAATAAATTAAATTTTAACACAATTGAAGGTACGTATATATTAGCTACTATAACATTAATTTTACGATTTTCCAATATAACTGATAATTTTTTAAATTTTTATAAGAATTTAATTAATGGAAATCTGGAATTGAAGAAAAGGAAGGGTGCCAGTATGTCAAACGAACATCTCAAAAACATAATAGGGATGAAGAATATATTTATTACATTTATATTTGATTATTTATTATATACACTTGAAACCTACTGATTTAGTTGTGATTTAATATTTTTTAACAAGTTCAATTTACTGTTTAATATATGTGTGTATAATTTATTTTTTTATGACTTTCCTTAAATTAAGTGACATTTTTTATGAACGCATGAATGCAGTGGCGAGGCGAACTATTTTCAAACAAGGAGCAACAAGGCCGTAGCTGGAACAAATTTTCGGGGGGGGGGGGGGGGGTTTAAAACCAAATTACCATATGTATTTAAATATCTAGTTAAAAAAAAAGATATTTTATGATATTATTTAATATTATTACATAGATACATTATAATAATGACCTGTCATAATTTTACAAAATTTAATTATTACAATATACTGAAGTTAAAATACTAAATTACGATATAATACAGAATAATAATATAATACAATACATAATACAAAATGTTTACATAATTTTTATAATACAAAAATAAACAAATTTACACTTAATAATTAATATTATATTCAAGTTTAAGAGGTAATAGGTACTACTAATACGACGACGTCTCAACACAGACTACAAAGGAAGTTGTAGGTACCGATAATCGAAAAGCCTCGGGGAAAAAGGCAGTACGACGTTATCGTCGTCTGTCAATAATTAATCGTTTACATTCAATCGCTTGTGCGTATATATGTATATTGTATATAAATTCATATACGGTTCGTATTCGCACGATTACCGGATTATAAAATAATATAATATAATTTTCGAAACGATATAAATATATGGCTGCAATACGATTGCGCGCGGTCCTTATCAGCCGTACCTTTTTAGGCGTACGATTGCACGAGCTAAATTATTTTTGCTTCTAAGCAACATTGTCAAATATACAGATTATAAATGCACGGTAAATATCCGGTTAGGTTCCGATTGTGGTGATCCGTACGTTATTTATTACTTATTATTGCCGATTATTTCAAAGTTCAGTTTACTAACTATTTTAAAATTTCGGGGGGGGGG
>NC_042495.1:43550936-43551929 GCF_005508785.2 Acyrthosiphon pisum | reverse complement strand
GTAAACAAACTTTTTGATTATTTTTCATTTTTATGTTTTTGTTATTTTGTATTAAAAAGAAAATAGTACATTTCTATTTTTTTTCATTAGCTACTATATTTGATTTTTTGTAATAAAATTAAAATAATTATTAGTTAATTAGTATAATTTTTTAATGAATATTGTAACGGATAGTATCCGTTTTCTCACGATACACAATTAATAAACCAATAATAGTAAATAGATTGAAAGTATATTCAGCGATAGAACTATCGAATAAATGAATAGGCAAATGACCTCAATGACAAATTGGCAAATTGCAAAATACAAATAGACAAACGGGATAAAGGAGAAGGCTGACTGGGTATTCGTAATCATTCGAGTATAATAGATTATATTATATTATAGTCGAATATAAAGAAATTCATATAATAGTTGACGAAATATGAGAGCTTGTCATTATCGCAAAATAGATAACTAATATTAATATAGAAGCAGGATGTTAAAGATAGATAACCATAGGCAATTCACTATACTTCGTGGAAACAGCATTATGCTTGTCTATACATGCACACCGCAGGCTACAGATTACGAATATCGCAAGTGCGTGGGCTGAGTCGATGGTCACACGGACCACATCCGTTAGATACGAGATAGCGTATCGATAGGCAGGGGGAGCAGGGACCTGCATATAAAAGGGAGCCTGAAACAGCCTGTATTCAGACGTGTCTACTCCAGAGCACAACAAGCCCCTTCACGTCACTATGTGTAGTATCTGGTCATTTGGACTTAGACAAAATTACTAAAGAACATTTAAATAAACTACAAAGTATCTTTTCATCTGTCTACATTTATTTATAAACTAACCTGTCAACATCTCATCATCAACACAGGTGGTCTTGCTTCCTGCAAAATCATAATATACTCGTAGTTAACGGCTATCAGAATATCACTCTGACCAGCCCCAACGACGAGAATATTACAATATAAAATAGTAATTTATTATTATACCTT
>NC_042495.1:43543102-43550836 GCF_005508785.2 Acyrthosiphon pisum | reverse complement strand
ATTTGCAAATGGTTCAATGATTGTAGCTTAGCAATTACTTTCTGGCGGTCGATCGCAGGGGCGTCATTTGGGGGGGTGGGAGGGTGTGCAATGGCACCACTAACTTAAAAAATGTTAACAATTGGCCTGCCATTAATACTCCAATGCGCCGTCATAATAATTAACTTAACATGTTTTCATATATAGGTAATATAAAATATATATATTTTAAGTTTTTGTATATGTACAGTAATGACATTTGCTGGTTGCTTTAACTGCTTATAAGCTTTTAATTCTTTGAATTGCTAGCTATTTAAAAGTTGCATTAGTCGTTATGAGTTTCAATTAGAATTATAAAAGGGAAGGAAAGAATATTTACATAGGTTTGCATAGGTTTCCTACATTTATATATATATAAATATATATTTTTTTTAATGGCCTGGTGAAATGTAAAAATTGGCCTGCCTAAAAGTTTGCACACCCAGGAAAAAAACTGAAATGACGCCCCTGGGTCGATGTACCATCCAAATTGTATTAAGTGTTTAAACATTTTTCTAGATAAAACTGATTTTTAAAATTATTGCCTATTGGTTAAGGAATTATAATACAATATACAACAAACCTAATATGCTCATAGTTAATAAATAATTTAAGAAATATACTCATGTCAAGAAATTCCCCCAAAAAAATGCATGAACATATTGCATACGAGTCTGCAATGAAGTACCACATTTTATGTCTTTGCTGTCCTTGCAAACCTAGACATACCTAGGTAATCTACTGAAGAGTCTGAACATAGGGACATTCCGATACTACCGACACTTCTAAAGTATCGATACTTTGGTTGGTCTTTAGTCCTCTCCCTTTTTAAACTAACCTATCTTCTGCTCAGAGGTATAATCTATCTATGTATATAAAAATATCTGATCCCGTTCACTTCGTTGCCCATTAAAATTGCCAACTCTATATTATGAATAATATGTTTTACATTTACATATCACCATGTCAACCATTTATATACAAAACATTCCATTGGAAATCTCAAAATAATATATAATTGGTTGCCATATTATGGTAATACGGAGACACACCGACGAAAATCTCAAAACAACATATAATTGGTTGCCATGGTAATATGGAGACACACACGGACGGAAATCTCAAAATAATATATAAATGGTTGCCATGGTAATATGTAACGTAACGTTTTTCGATTCTATGTGCCAAAGCAAAGACATAGCATGTCAAGAATATTTTTAAAAAAGTTATTACATTCTAAATTAATTTACTCAAAATTATATTTACCTATATCATAATAAGTTCTAAAAAATAAATTACTTAACTGACATAAATGTTTTTACCTAAAAAGTTGTTCTAATAATTAGATTTACAAATTGGCTATAATTTTTTTTATATTATACATGTAGTTCAAGTGACTAAATTATTTATAAAAAAAAATGCCTATATATTGATTAGAACATTAGTTCTTGTATCCTTCCTAGCTGTTACACTCTATATTTTAAAACATTTAATACATTCTGAAATAAATCATATTTATTTTAGGATGTATTATGTAATAAAATTGAAAAATACAATGTCTATCATAATTAATATAGTTATTTAATATATTATGTCAATAAATTGCTCATTTCTTTGAAATATTAAAATATTAATTTTTTTTTTTATTTTAATATGCACTCTGTGTATGAATACATTTTTACTCTGTCGTACATGGTACATTCAAATAAAATGTGAGAGGCTAATTAGTGAACTAAAAATAGTTAAAAACAAACTGAGGTCACTTTTAGAGCAGAATCATTTGAAAATGTTAATGTCTATTGAACGAGATATTTTGGAAAATGCAGATTTTTCAGATGTACTTAAAATGTGAAAAATACTTCAGATTTAATGGAAAAAACGCTTACTTTAATCATGCTTAAAAAATTATTTAATATAAATTTGATTTCTAAGAACTATTTTTTTTCTGTATATTAAACTGAAAAATTGCTTAAAAATGTTTCATTGAAGATATGATTTATTGTTTCGTTTCTTTAAGATTTTATACACCAACACCACTTTACACTACAAATACAAGGTATCATCGTCTTCTACCTCATAGCAGAAGCGACGTAACAGCATTTTTATTTTGCTTTATAATTGAAATCAATAATTAATATTTTGGGTATATGGTGTAATCACTGTTATAAATTATAATCGGAAATATTCGAATATTTAGTAGGTATATTTTCAGAGATTCTCTGGACTACAAGACGAATGAATAGGTGTATTATATATTTTGATACACTACCCGAACAAGTAGGCATTTATAAAGAAGCTGTTATAAAGGGTTTTGGGCCGTTTAGTTTTATAGAAAACTGAGTCGTATACCTCCCAGTCCACCCCTGCTCATACTATAGTTGGACACGGAAATAACCACTTTCTATATTGTTATAGTCTCTACTCTCTTGTATAGGTACAAGTTGAAATGCATAGCCCTTAGGTTATTGTTTGGTCGTCACCACTCACCATAGGACATGTACCTACCTGGCTAGTGGCTACCTACTAGGTACGTATATCGATTACTAATTTTCGGCATAGGCCATAGGTCATATAGACACATAATATAATTATGTCTGTGCCCGCTTTATAGTCGTCACGCAGCGTTGAATATTTTACTAGCATCCAAATCGCGTGCATGGATAAATAATAATTATAATATCATGAAATGTTGCATGCTGTCCCATGAACATAATAACTTATATAATAGTATAGTCAGTATATGCCACCTATTAAAAATTAAAGGACGACCCAAAGAGTAAGAATACTATATCTAAGTTGTATGCCGTAGGTACTTACTAATGCCCATGTTACATACAGAGAAAGGGGGGAGGGGGGTGTTAGTATATTATGCTTCTAACCACAAGGGGTAAAATGCAAAAATGTTTTTTTACTGTGCTTGAAACCACCAATGCCAAAATGAGATAAGAAAGAAGAAATAGTTTCATATAAAACCACCAAAATCACATTTATGGGCACAGAATGATAGAGTAATAATACTATTTAAAATTAATCTATTTTGTGGTATAAACCTCAAACGGGGCAGATTTTAAAATTCTCGATGCATATTGAATATAATATTTTATGTCATAGACTGAGTGTCCAACATACAGTTATATCATATGGTTTCAGTTGCCATTTTACCAAGAGCCAACATTGTTAAAACAAATGGCGCCGAAGTAGCTTAAAAATACTCGGGAACAATAAGTAAATTAAATATTACTATTATTTACTTAAAATTGTAAGGAACAAAATCTAAAATACAACAAAAAAGGTCTCTCGTCATTTTTCATTTGAAGCAATATTTCTGGTAGAAAACGTCGTCCGTAATTATTTAATATTATAAAATAGTAAAATGGTACGTTTTTTCTCCTTTAACCGCTTTTATTTCGAGTACCGTTTTGAAAATCGAAAAATGACCTCTCTAAAGTACCAGCTCAAGAACATAACCTCTCAGAAAAGATGCTACACTTGATACTTTTGGGCAAGTATAGGGGGAGAAAAAGTGTTTATAGAACAAAAATAAATAAACATCATTGTAAAACCAATACATTCCTCACTCATTATGCAATATGTGGCCCGCTGCATAAAAAGGTTGAAGACCCCTGCTCTAATTTATAACAAGATAGTGAATACGTAAATACAATACCAGTGCATATTATAGTTGGACCTAAACTCTAAAGTGTATGCTATTTTTTTCTAAAAATGTCATTATATTTGATGATGAAATTCTTTCTCATTAACACTATGAATGGATATAGATGGACAGATAATCTTAGTAGATAACCAAGTTGTATGCTATATTGCTATCTTTTTCCAATAATCTTGACCCCAGGAACTTTCACTATTACCAGTTAATTACTTTATAGGTTAATGATTATTGAATGTAAATGTATTATAATTTATATTAATAGTATGAGAATGTGAGATTTTATTTTTTAATTCATCAAATGTGACAAAGTTTTCTTGAATAAAGAATATTTGAAAGAATATAGACAATAAAAAATATTTAATGATATAATATACTGAAAAAATATAGTTTTAAATAATAAAGTTATGTTATGAGTAGGTAATAGGTAATCAATATCAAAATTGACAAAATTATTTGTAACAATATTTTGTTATCTACAAAACTGCAGTATACGAACGTTTTGTATTCGACAAAAATTGCAAAGTTTTAAAGAATACCAAAACATGATTCCATACGATAGGTAAAACATTCATCACATTAAATAAAATATAGCAAATTCAAGAATCAGGTGTTCCATACCAGATACTAGATTTAACACATATCTATAAAAATTTTTATTATTTCTTGAATTTCGCGGTATTTTCATAAAAATCTGCAAAATAATATTGAACAAAAAACGTTGTAACTATTTTTAATAAGGTATTTTCAGAATCATTTTTTTTCTCTAAATTACTATTTATGAAATCATTACTATTATATTGAATCATGTATTAGTTTAGAATCTACAAACTGTGATTAGGAACAATTATAATCATACATTTATTACTGCACTTATGACAAAACATTTGGTCAAGACACATGATTGCTACTTCTCATATATATATATATATATAATATACATATTATATAACACATAGTATAAGTATAAATATATTATAGATACAAAAAAAAAAAATGTTAGTTTACACAATTTATCAAATTAAAGTCAAATTAAAACATATTTACACCACTTTTTATAAAATAATAAAATAAAAGTATAAAAACACTTTCAACTAAAATTAATGAATACATATAACCAAATTATCTATGTGTTTGTTTTCTCCTTTTACTTCCTTTTGCATATTGAAACTGAACCAGAATCATGTCTTATAATGATATATACATATATATATATATCATTTATATATACATATATTATATGTTAAACTTAAAACTAAGTTTCAGGTAACAAAGGTTCAACTTTAAATATGTGTGTACTATGGAAACTACATAAGTAGTTTATTTATAAAAGACAGTCTTATAGGAATATGATTTATAAAATAATAATAATAATAATAATAAAAATAATAATAATAAAAAACTATAGACTATTAAATTGCACACCTGTGGAAAGAAAAGAAAAAAAGGAACTAAACCTATATTGAAAAAATACACTGGCTTTGGCATTGAGCAAGTTCAATCTGATTTTACCCATGTGGCGGGTAATTCACAGGAAGTTAAAAAAAAAAATGTTCAATTAATATTGCAAAGATGGGTGAAATATTACATATATATTTTTTATAAATTGAAAAAAAAAACTATTTTAAACCTAAAATATAAAAATTGTGTATATAAATACAAGCAAATTATTGAATTTTTAAGATTTAAAACAGAAGTATGAAAACATTTATTTAAAGTTCAATATTTTTGGGAAATGTACTTTAAAATAAAATGTATAAAAAGTGTTAATATTATACTTCAACAACTTGTCATGGTTTAATTAAAAATTAAAAATAATAAAACTATTGCTTTTTCAATCAATTTTATATCTGATAATATAACTAGTAAATTTAATTTGTTTAAAGTTTTTCTTTCACAAGATTAAAAAAATTTAAAAATGTATTCATTATTTATAGCTATTAACTACCATAACAGTCAATAGTTATTTAAATTAATATTAAAAAAATTAAAAGAACGAACTGTTTTAGTGTTATACTTAAAGAAAATCTCACACATTTTAATATTATTGATAAGACATATTTAAATGTGTATAGGTATGTAATATGTATATAATATATGTTACATACAAAATATAAATTGTGTGATTTATCCATAAAATAAATTTCTATACACATAACATAGACCCATCTCTGCATATTTGACACAACAATTAGGAACTATATAAATATAAAAACAAAATATACCATATAAAAGAGAAAAAAAGTTTGATCTAAAAAATTACTTCTATTAAAAAAAAATATATATATAATAATAATAATAATAATAATAATAATAATAATAATAAAATTAAGGTCAGCATATAGTGGTATTTATACCATTACCATTATGTATGGACATGTATCCGTTAGGTGGCCTTTTACATGCAAAGTTTTCAATATGCAACCGTTGCAACTCATTATCTGAATCTTCATCATCATCATCATCTTCTTCCAGATCTGCTTTTGGTGCTAACCGTTCAACGGGCAACGACCCTCCCCAATAATGCGCTTGATTTTCTAATGCTGTTGTTATCTGGTCTCGTTCAGTTTGCTTACGCTCTCTCTCCAAAGACTCTGTTTCTGTGATACCATTTTCAGAAACATCAAGTCGCTGTGTTTCAGACTGTAATTCATTATGAAAAAATGATGTTTGTGCAAAATCTGCACGAGCACATGGCAAGAACATTTTCACTATTTCTGCAAATGTAGGGCGTTCTGAAGCTTTGAAACGCCAACAAAGTTTCATACAATCATATATAATATCAGGACAGTTGTCTGGTTTTTCCATAATACCGCCACTACTAACATAAGATATGACATTTTTGTCAATCTCACCCTAAAACATTACACAATAATTAATATTTGTAAAATAAAAATTATACTTCAGTAAATTACCCTATATGGTTGAGCTGCTAACGTCACCATTTCCCATAAGACTATTCCATAACTCCAGACATCAGAAAAACAAGTGAAAAGACCAGACTGAAGACTTTCTGGAGCCATCCATCGGATTGGCATCATACCTTCAGAATCTAAAATTAAATAAACATTTCAATTAAAATATGAAAAAATTAACCAAATAAGACAAACATTTTTACCTTTTCTATAATAATCTGTCTGATAAATGTCTCTTGTAAGACCAAAGTCTCCAATTTTAACAATGTTGTTATCACTAACCATACAATTTCTAGCTGCTAAATCTCTATGAACATATTTTTTGAATGAAAGGTAAGACATTCCATCAGCAATCTCAATAGCCATACGTAAATTATCCTATAAAAAAAAAATATATAAATATTCACATATTTATTACAAAATGTATGAAAATAAAGACAAATTATTATATATCTCTAAAAATTAAATACCCTTAATGTTGGAGGCTTAAGAGAAGGATCCGTTGTCATTTCTGGACGATGTTTAAGCAAATATGACTTGAGATCACCTTGAGGCATTAATTCCATCAGAACAAATGCTGGTTGACCTTGTGATACAACACCATATAGGCGTACAACATGAGCAGAACAAAATTCCCTGTTAAAAGATACATTGTAATAGTCATACATTTTTAAAAAGGGTGGGTAAGTGGATGTCGCTCTGCTATACAGTAGGTTTAAAAGGGTCACTTTATAATAGATAGTATTAAATTTGAATTCAATGATATAGTATCATTGTATACGAAAAGATTATTCTGAGCGGTGACATTTTATCAGTGTGGATATTTTATAATATATTTATATTGTTATTACTTATTACTTGTATTTAATAAGGTAGCCAGTTACCCAGACAGCAATTTTTTGTTTAATAATATTATTAAAACATTATAATAACGAATAATATTAGTATAGCGTTATTTTAATACTATTATAATATCATAACAAAATGCTGTCTGGGTAGTTGAATTAATATTATAAAATTACAAAAAAATAACTAAAAATGTTATTCTAGGTTATTTAATATGTAATTTCTCCCAAATTTCAACATAAATAACTATAAAAAAAAACCGTGATTTATATTTTTGAGATTTTTTGG
>NC_042495.1:43520666-43543052 GCF_005508785.2 Acyrthosiphon pisum | reverse complement strand
AAAAAAAATTATGCTATGGATTTTTAATATTTTTCCAAATATTATTTAAGCAATATGTCAGGAGCCTTGTATTATATTTTGAAAAGCTTTTTGACCCAACAAATAAAAGTGTATTGATACTTATAGAAAAAAAAACTAAAAAATTAAAGTTTGAAATTGTCTGTATACGGGTCAAAAAAATTCAAAATATTATGAAAATTTTATCAATCATAGGAACTGATAAAATAAACTTATGATATACATCTCAATGTCAATGGTTCTTCGTTTTTGAATTACAACAAAATAAGGAAATCGCTACACGAAAAATCGAGTGAATAACCAATATGTTAAACAATTTCAGTTCAAACGCTCATAAAAATTTTATTTCACTTTTTAATAGATATTTTTTTTTTTATAAAGGTAGACCTTATAAGGAATCTTGTATCACATTTTAAGATCTTAGATTTAAAAAGAATATTTTTAGGAATTTCTAACTCTAAAATATATTCTGCACATTTTCGTGATTTTTACGCATTTGTCAAAATTCCAACTTTAAATGCTTATAAAAAAAAAAATTGAGACAATGGATTTCTAATATTTTTCAAACGTTATTGTAATAATATATTAAGAGCCTTACATTCAATTTTCAAGCTTTCTTACCCAACAAATAATATTTTATTGACATTCATAGAAAAATAAACTAAAAATATTGAAAATTGATTATGTTCGTAAACAGCTCAAAACAAATCAAAATATTTTGAATATTTTATGGTGTACAGCAAATGCTTATCTAAATGTTCATTGAAAATTTCATGTATCTATGATCATTTGTTTTAGAGTTACGCCAAAAACCAAAATCGATTTTGTGTTAAAATTCCTGTTTTTCCTTAATTTTTATATTGTTTTTCCCGGTGCTTTTGTAAACTATTGAGAACTTTGAATTTGACCTCCCGAATGCATCAAAGATTCACTTTCCTATCGCACAAGATACTGTTGAAAAAAATCGAAGCAGTTTTACTGTCCCAAACCGTTATGACAGACACAAAAATAAAAAAAAAATATAAAAAATAACGCACATTGTAAAATCAATACATTCCGCTCATAATCTAAAAATATTATTGATTGGTTTATTTTTTACAGTTGATTTTAAAATAATATAGTTTGTTTTGGAAGGCATGGTAAAGACTGACGTAGAATCACTAAATAGTGGTCCAGATTAGAAAACAAAAGCAAATGACAGAGAAAGACTTGGAGGTTTCGTTGGGATGGTTCTAGTGGCCGCTAAGAAGACCCAAGAAGTTTATATTTGAACTCACTTCATAACATTAGCTTCTGAAAGAAAATCATGTCGAACCATCATATTGTTATTTTCAGTAACTGTCTTGATTGCACATGGTACAATTTCATTCTCTTTTTTCTTCCAATTACCACGATACACCATGCCAAAAGAACCCCGACCTAATGGCTCTAAAACTTCAACATCATCACGGGGAATTTCCCATTCATCAGTTTGATATTCTGCAGAATAAACATCAATAATTAAAACATGTATTACTATATTAATATTTATAGATGTATTATTAAAAAAATCATCATAAATAATTAACCTCACCACAACTAACATAATCCGGATTACATGTTACAAATAATCTTGTTGAAGCCAATTTATTTTTATAATAACGATGTAAAACATAGAATATCAACATGATTACAGCACCAATCATTCCAGTAACCATGAATATAATAAACATCAATTGAGGAGTGGTAATTGAAAGCGCCTCCTTAAAATATAAAATGAATAAATAATAAATAATAAATAATCCAAATAAAGACTTACGGGAATTAAAAAATAACTATATTGTGTAAATTCTCCATAATCAGCTAATGACCTTGCACGTAATCGAAAACTATAATTTCCAGGTGCTACGTTTGATAAAGTATGTGAGTAGTCAGATTGCTGATACTGCTGTCTGGTTATACAAACAACAGGTGGATTGAGCTGTTTAAATACCAAAAATAAATGAGTACATTAATATTTTGTTTTAAAGTTAATAAATTTATAATTATATATATATATATTAATATTACATGATCTCCGACTTTTTTGTATTCCAACTGATAGCTAACAATAGGTCCATTTGAAACTTCAGGCTCTTTCCAGAATATTTTAATTGAACCTGGGCTGGTAGTATTTGCGTTAACAGCTTTAACAGTTAACTGATCGATTCTATCAGCAGATTCTAAAATTAAAAAAACAATTTAAATTAGCTTTATAATAAGATAATTAAGAAAACCATGTACGGATGTACAATTCAGGATTGAATTCTGTAGAAATTTTGATACTTTCATGAGTATACTATTAGGTTAGATTAGTCTATTATGATAAATTTTTTGTTGCTATAAACAAACAGTATAAGTCAGAATTTAGTGGTCAGACTTGGTTTCCAAGTTAGTTATTTCAGCGTTTATGTTTGAAAAAATATCTTCACTGAGATTGTAGATATTATATGATTACACAATGGGTAATCTTTTGTTAAGGGTTCAAACATTACATATTTCAACAAAAACTTGATATACTTATTTATTTTATTTTTCAACTGATTTTTTTAAAGTATGGTTACTTGGACAATTTAAACATAGCGATGCAAAATTCAGGTAGGACTGCACCAAGTAAAAAACTTGTTTTTATGAATTTGACTAATGTTTCTATTTCTATAGTTATTTTATGATATTCCAATAAATACAAGTTCTAAAATGTATGTTGGTTTCAATCCCTGACTAATTTACATATTGTGAATCGCCTAATAAAGTTTGTTATAGATTCATGACAATAAAAAATAACAGTTGATAAGTATTAGAAAAATAACTAGTTTACCTTTTTTGCTTGTTTGAGCTGTTGTCATTGCTTTTTGAATGCTACAATTACTAATGTTTTGATTAGGCTCTTTAATTTCATTTGTTAGCCATTCTCTACACACATATAGTTCAATGTTATAACTAGTAAAATGAGTTAAATTTTCATGCAGCGTAAATGTCAACTGATTACTAGGAACTACTATTTTCTTATTTTCATCTAAAAAAATATATATATATATTAATATTTACTATAAAATTATAATATTAAAATATAAATAACATACTTTCCAAATTTTTATCTGCATCAGATAAAAGATTGATTCTTATTGTACTATTTGGGAACTCTTGTAGATCAAAATTTGATACATCCCGTTTTTTCTTTGGTGAAGTATCACTTTTAGGGTTACTACAAAAAAAATAAATATTCAACATGTTAAAATGTGTTCAAAAAATAAAAAAGGGAAAGAGTGGATAACCGCTGTACTGTACAATGAGATTCAAGTATACCTTGCCATTGTAATAGTTGTTTAGTCAGCCTATATTAATTACCAAGTGCATTTAATATTATCATAAATGTATACTACTATTAATAATTGTTATAGTAATTTATTTTTCTATTAGTAATCTATACAGTATAAAGTTAATAGCTTAAGAGGATGCTACCCGTGCGTTTTTGTCTCAGTATACAAACGTATGACATACCAAAATACAATTTTCGTTCACTAGTATCAATAGTGTGATGTTATTTTTGGTATTAGATTGAAATATTGAATTCGCCTTTTATCAAACTTTTAAATAAGATTATCTGTGCTTGAGCGTTGACTTTTATTCAATATTTTAATTTTCAAAACGGATAGTAACATTTTTAATTTGTGATATTTCAGATACACTATCTATCTTAAAAATTAAAACATTTAAAATATTGAAAACGCTTAAACACAGATGATAATGTTCTTACCCAAAAGTTTGATAGTAAGTTAATCACTCTAACTAACAGCACACAATTGAATGGAAATTTGGTAAGTCATACATGTATAAGACAGAGACAACAAATGCATGGGTGGCATCCTCTTAAAAGGAATCAAAATATTTTGAAAATGACATTGTATATAGTGAAATATAATAATATGCAGAATCTCAAAAAATGTTATAAAATTACAATAAAATAACTAAAATCTATATCAATTTCGTTAAGATTTGAAATTAATGTCTTTAAAAAAAAATTGTGCTACTTAAGTTGATATGTTTATTGGATTTTTGAGTTTCGATAAAAATTACTTTATAGAAATACCATGTATTAAATTTACAAACATTAGCTATAGAAATTTAAAATTTATCTACAAAACAATTTTAAAATGTGTGTAATTTTGAAAAATTTTGACGCAGCTATGATAAAAAATGTATGATCATATTTAATTTAATTCGAGCAATAAAAATGTATGAAGAACATTGCATACATTTTCAAGATTTTTGACAGAGTGAAACTGTATTTATCGAAATTTGTAGAAAAAACGTTGAAAATTTCAAATGTTTATAAATAGCTTGAAAAAAGTCAAATTACTTTGAAAATTATACTATCTAAAGAAAATGATGATATAAACATTTGGTAAAAATTTCAAATATTTATGGTTGTTTGTTTTTGAATTACAACAATATAAGAAAATTGATCAAGCCAAATTATATTGTTTTTCGATAATTAAGAAAATTACTTGAAACTATTTATTCCCCCCCCTCCACTAAAAAAAGAGTACCAACTTGATTAACTATTCTAATTGAGTTGAAAATCTAAGCAATTTTACTAATCTAATAGGAAGTAACAAACATAAAAAAATTTTAATTAAAAAAAAAACCCATTGTAAAATGAATAAATTCATCGAAAGCCGTGTAAAGCTAATATTAAGTTAATTATACATACGTCTTAACATATAAAATGTTCTGCAAGTTATTTTCAAATTCTATCATAATTTGGATTTGTTGTTCATCCTTAATTTTTGATTGTTTTTTTTCTGGTTGATCAGTACAATTACAATTTTCTTTCTTATCATTATTAACCATTTCATTTAAACTACCAGAATAACTGTCAGGAAATTCATTCACATTTGGACCTAAATATTTAATTATAATTATATAAACAACATTAATTGGAACACAATTTAAAAGAAGAAAAAAATACATACTATTCTGGCAATAATCCCTTTTCAATAACGAATCCCCAGATATGTTAATTGATGTATATTTAATAATGTAGTGTTTAAGTTCACCATTAGGTTCAGCTGGAGGCATCCATTCAATGTTTATACTATCAGCAGTTACAGATTTTACACGAAGATTTTGTGGAGGACTTGGAGCTGTAAAATGTAGGTTTATTTATAATCTAAGTTTATTGCTTTAAATTTATCATAATAAATTAAACAAAAAAACCTACTTCCTGGCATTGTACGAAAATAATCTATATCACTTTGTGCACCATTAGATTCTGAGGCCATTGTATACGTTTTCACATAATATGCATACTGTGTATAAGGTTTTAGTCCTGTTATTAGAGCTACCAAATCATAAGTAGTTGCTTCTGTTGATTCCACATCATCAGTTTTCCATCTAAATATGAAATTAATTTAGGACATTCATTTTATTCAAGTGTTTAAAATGTTAAGCTTCTATTCATTTTAAGTTTTATATTTACCCATCACCACCACAAGCATCTCGACCATCATACAGAGAAACATTTTTATATGGTGCTTCTAAATAATAAACTACATATCCTAACAATGTACGAGTGTCATAATGTTCGAAAGGTGACCACTTCAGTAGAACCGAATTTGAAAGTACAACTTCTGTTGATACATTCAGTTTCTTAACAGTACCTGGAGACATAAATTAATAATAATTATTTTTTTTAAGTTTAAAAATGTAAATATATAAATTTTTACAAGCCATTTTATCGCCATTTGAATTGGGTGCCACTTCCAGGTCATCCACATTTTTAAATCTATCACCTAAATTAGTTTGTAATTGCTTTATTCTATATATACAAAGCTTTGGATTGAAGTGGAAAAATATTTGACCCCGTTCAATTCGTAATTCACCATCAGGTTTTCGAGTACTCCAATCCCACAGTTCAACTAAATTTTGATTGTCCAATACAACTAATGCATACCTTTAATTTGAATAAAATATAGGTTTCATTTAAAACTTAAGAAAGATACATAGGTAGTAAATTTTAATAAATATTTACTTTGAACTTTCTAATGTTTCTCCTCTAATGACATGTAATTTTCTTAAAAATGTTAATGATACTAATGGAAATGATCTAACCACTTTCAAGTAGCCAGTAATTTCTTCAATCATACTTAAGCTTTCTTCTAATTCTTTTACAATGTTCACTAAAATATACACATACATAATTAAATAATTAGTAACTACACAAGGAATATAGTTAATATTGACTTATTTAAATGTTCTAGATTATTAATCAATGCAGTAGTTCTTAGATTATAATATAAATTATTTATTTATATGTTTATCAAATCAGGTTAATCAGGATAATTTATTTTGGTCTCAAAATTTAAAAAAAAATAATAATAATGTTATCGTTATGCCTGACACTTGAAATATTGACTGTCAAGCAATTGACAGCAGTCATCTATGATTTTAAAATTTTATACTTTCACGACTTTCAGCGCCTATAGTTATATACTCTATTCAGAATAAGAATTCCACTCGCTTGACAAAAACTTGTCTTATTCGCACATGTCTGTTGCCACCAGTTGGCGCTGATGTTTGCAGCGCCACTTCCGCCGACATTCCGCAAGTGTATACGTATACGATAGAGACAGCAGCCGTCGACAACTGGCGACCAATCACAGTGCAGCCGACACACGCCAAGGGGTCTGACAGCTGCCGGTGGTTCAGTTGCGTGCGCGAAAGTGGGAATTCTTATCCTGAACACGCCACATGATCGCCGGCAACCGTAAATGAATATGGTTTTATATTATTAACTTTTCCATGGCACTACAATAATGTACTGAATGGTACTGAATCATTCCTATTTTTTTGATGTAAAAACATTTTTTTTTTTTTTTTATATATTTCTAAATTTTTTTTAATACAATTTATATATACAATATAATGACATGGAAAAATATGTTTGGTGCTACCAATAATACATATTTTGTGACCGCCGGCGGCCATATGACAGTCAATGTGTTAAGAAAATAAAAAATATTTTCTAATATATTTACTATTACTCTTTTATACTTACTACCACCGCGTATTTGTATTTCTAACGATCCGTTGATAATAACACATCCTTTTAATTTTTGTGCAGACTGTATACTTTCTACATTAGCTGCAATACAAACTTTACGACATGGTCCTATAATAATATTAAATATAAACAATTAGTAAATGATTTAAATTCATAATGCATTAGACTTTACCAGAACATTGTTGACATTTAAATACTTTTCCATAACTGTTCTCAGTAGGGACTTCCTCAAATCCAGGAGGACATTCCATTACACAAGATTTATTATTAAATGGCTTCCATGATTGTAAATGTAACCCATTTTGTAAGTCTCTTGATCGTGGCATACGATAACAATCGCGTTCCAGAATACAACGGCGGTTTTGATACTATAAAATAAAAATTGTAATTAAAAATCAACCTTATGGTTGAAATTACTATTACTTACTGTCAATGTTTCGGCTGGACATTCCTTCACACAATCTCGTTCATCTGCTAAATACTTGCAAGCAAAACAATCGTCATGATTCTTACCAGTACAACCTCCAAGACACTGTTCGTGACAACATGTGCCATCATCAGTACAACTAAGATTACCACATTCCGGTGGACAGACTAAAAAATAATTTTAATTATCAAATATTAAAAAAAAAATGATTTAATAATGAAACTTTACTTCTTTGACAATGTTCAGTATTCCAACATAAAGGTTCATTAGTGTGATTAGAAACAGAACAACTTATATCATTTGTCCATGGACACACAGGACATGCATTTACAGGACGATTATCCTAATAATATTAAAAATGTTATGTATTGAATTTTCATTATTCTTATAATTCTTATAATTACATATATATCATGCGATTCTTTTCCAGAAGGCGCAATTCTTATCCAGTCAATAGTTTGTGTAAAACAAAGCATTGGATTTTTAGTGATGTAAACGGCTCCTCTTACAACATCCATTAAATTGTACAAACCCAATTCTTGCAAATGAACCATTTCATAAATTGCAATAGCATAAGACATAAATAAGTCTTGTCCTCGAATTACAGACAGATTAGGAAAGAGTTTAGCCAGTGATTTTAAACCATTTACACGATATAACAATAAATAACCAGTAATTTCTCGTAATTCGGGGAATGATAACGATTCATAACTTGTTTCATTAGCATTGTCAATTAAAACAATTTGAAGGAACCCTTCAATAACTCTACAACCACGAAGAGCATTCAGATTCTCAGCTTTATTTCTAATATCTTTACTTTGACATACTAAAAAAAAAAAAAAAAACATTTATAGGTAAATATTTATAATTTAAGGTAATAATTACAAGACTTACTTCTCCCAGCTGAGAAGTGCACTCCACTATTATTTGTAGGTTGTGCGACTATTGGAGGTAAACTTGTAATTTGTGTCTGGTGTTCAGCAGATGCTTGACTGACACTAAGAATAGCAACACACCATAGGGCTATACATAGAAAGTCAGACTTCCATACAGATTTTGTCGCTATCAACCACGGTTTTCGGTAATGTTTTGGATTCACTTTTGAAAATTTAGCTGAAGATGAAGGTCTTAAAAAGTTGTAATGTTCATAGTAAATATTGGAAGAAAAATTCCCACATAATCGACATCCGCCCAAACCAGGGCAGCTGTCACGTAAACAGCGTATTTTGTCACACTCTCCACACATTATAACAAAATGTTTTTACATAGTTAATCTGAAAAAAAAAATAAAAAAAATTAAAAATAAACTATATACATAATATAGGTATAATATAATTTTTATTTTTTTACTAAATAGAACAAGCTTGATAGGTATTATGTAAAAAAAAAAATTATAATATGTTAATGGTTAAAATATTCTCGGTGGAATGTGATAAGATAAAAAAAAACAAGTTTCTGTAATAAATAAACAGGATATTTTATATTTTATCATTTTTATTGGTAATGAACTCAGAAAAATAATAAATACTAAATTGCATTTATAATGTTGCTACTCGCCTTCAGTATTTTATGTAAACATTTTTGTTACCTACTCATTTAATTAAACACACTAAATGCATATGTTAGCTACAGATATATATATATGTGTATTAAAGGTAATTGTTTTTTTAAATAGTAATGAGTATTATGTACTGAGTTTGAATAGAATGTAATAAGTGATAACTGATATTGATTCATGCTTGAATGATATTAAGTTTCAGATAGGGTATTTAAAAGTATAATCTAAATAATAACAATACATAACATAATATGTAATGTAATTTAATTTTGATACTCGTAATTTTGATAACATTATTATTTCTAGATTATTTTCATTATTTCTTTTTTATAATACTTCATACAAATTCTGCTTCTAATCTAAATTTTAAATACTATTGCTAATTTACTTTAAACCAATAATTTATCTATTATTTTATTCTTATAAAGATATATAAATATTTTGGTACTCGTAGGTACCAAGTTTGAAACTTAAAAATATATAACATTCAATAAATATGTGATGAACCAATGAATCATTGCAAGAGTAGAAGCAAAAACAACATTTATTAGTTACCTATTAGTCATAAATATATAAATAAAAAACATGACGAATGTCAGTTCCTTCAAGTGTTGGTGTTTTTGAGATATGTACTAGACAACAGTCATTATAAATTTATCAAAATTCAAATAATATTCTTAAGTCAACTATTAACAATTATTAATATATAATCAACAAATTATATTAATGTTCGGTCTATTATAATCACTTATACATTTTAACTTTGTAAAATTGAAATTAAATACAATGATTCATCTGTCAATATAAAATTAAAATTATTTGCATGGCCTGCCATGACATACTAAATAAAACTATATTAGTTGGCTAGTTTTGATTGGCATTGTTTAATTTTATGATAAACTTGGCTATCCCTTCCCCGTGATATATAGGCACCACCTTAAGAGTTAAAATCTTAAAAATACCAATCCAGCTAAAAATATGAGCACCCATAACAAATATAAACTATCTACTAAAAGAACATTAATAAACTGACTAATTGATCTTAAATATTTTCCATTCACACTACTTTATTGTGTTGAATTATAACTTATTATAGGGAATCTGGAGAAAAAATCCACGAGGAAACAATACTAACTTAATTACCTATCTATAAAAATTAGTTTTATATTATTAGGTAATTCTATAATAATTGAGTCATGTAATATAATATTGTATCAATGCTTTTTTATTGGAACCCAAAAGTTATAATAGACATTTTATAGTAGGATATAATCCTGTAAATAACCTTGGACGTACACTTCACCTACGACCAACACAAGACATTGAAATTATAACTTTTTATTTTTAAAAATTTAGTAGGAAAGTAGGTTTAATTATATTACATTTAAAAAAATATTATTCTGTAGTTATATAAATATATAATATATTGCGTGTAAGACATGCATACAATTGATTTCAAGATATGCTGTTTATCTACAAAATATCATGTTATTTTTATTTAATTTTAAATGGTGGCGTTTTGCTAAGGTACTCCCTTAGAACCTTTATAAGATTAAAATATAAACCCTTATGTAAAAACTAAAAAACTTTGAGTCTCACAAATTTATCTCCACTCTCCAGTGTTTTAGTGTTAAAAATAATTTTAAATTGCGTTACGAAGGATGTATCTAATTAAACATACGTATTCAAAATTTTTTCATTATTACTGTTATTTATGCTATTTAATGGTTATTACCAATTATATACTATAGGTAGTTATCTAAATATATAATTTATGCAGTGAATATTGATGAATAAATATTTTAGACAAATATATTAGTAGCTATTTACCTGGTATTCTAAGTACCTACTACCTACCTAGTAAAACATTAAGAGTTCCTATTTAATATTTTTAAATTAAAAAAATAATAAAGAAAGGAAAATATATGCAGGTACCTATATCACAAAGATTCAGAAATAATGACTTTATTAAGTTGTATAAATTAAATGTAAGCTGATATACCAAACCAAGTTTTCTGAGTTGACCTCGAAGCTGACATACCTACCATATCTGATATATGGTGCGTCTATTAACTACAGTGTAACATAAACATTTTAGATGCCCTCCTATGATAAAAATCAAATAGTACTTATCATATAGGACTTCAGCCCTAACCCAGAATCTGTTTAAAGAATATTTATGGCTTAATCATGGGGAAAAACGCTTCTACCTCATTTATCACCATTTGATACAGGTCTATTTCCCAAACCAATCTACCATGGTTTAACAACCTTAATTTCTCTAGAAAATGCATAACCTTTAAATCCCGTCTATACCTTAGTTTCCTTTTATTTCGGTAAATTTGAGTTGAATGACTCTTCCCTCTACACACTCCATAAATACAACACAAACTTTGAAATTCCTCATCTCCTCTTTAACTGCCATAAATTGTCACTACAACGTGCCACCTATCGTCTCTTTTAAAATCCTACAATATCCCCTTTAAATTAAGTAATGACCCAATGACCAGCAGAACTTTTTTTTTAATGGAATACCGATGTTCTACACATATATAATATGTAACATTAATATTTCTCAAAAGAACCTAAATTAAATTAGTTATTTGTAATTGAAAGTTTTTTTTCTTACATGTTTGTAGTATGCAGGATAATATTATGTACTTGAAAAAATCTCATGATTGTTAGTATGAAATACTTAAATTGTGTTCAACTACTACTAAGCTACCGGTAATACAATATTACTGATATGCATATTAATCAATAAGACATTTTCTTGCATTATTGAAATTTGATTCCTAATATTGCCTATTGGCATGCATATAAATAAAGTTATATAACAGGTAAATGATATTTTAGAGCTACCTACTTGAATTTTTCCTAATAAACAATATATAGACAGAAACTTTTGTCGTACATATCACACTAATAAGATTCCTGAATGAAAAAGTAAAATTAACCTAGTCACACATAAAACTGAACGAATAATACCTACAAACAAATATCTGCCAATTATAAAGTAGGTAGGTACTATAGTTTAAATTCTTTAATAGTTGATAACATATTTTTTCAAAAGTAATTTTTATAAAAATATAACCAATAGGTATTATACCTATTATATCTTACATACCTACCTAGGTATGTTTATTCTTATTAATTTAATCTAAAAACAAGAAATTAATAGGAATTAACAATAATGTACCTACTATATGTTTAATATTTTTTTATCATAATAACGCCTATGCATTACAAACTATCATAAAATAAAATGTTTTTTTATGTACATACCTATTTTTGTCAATGTTAAAAATACATAAGAGTCAGACATCATGACCTACACAAATAAGGAAAAGTTGTTATTCATAAAATAAATACCTACTTATTTCATTAAATGTTTTAAATAGAACTAGTGCCAAGCAAATATTGCAAATATTATAAAACTAATATTGAATACCTACACAGAAAATATGAAATGACTAACGAGAGATAACTCTGGTCTCTGGAGATAACCAATTGATTCAATAATAAACTGTACTTATATAATATGGTTCAATAGTGATAAACAAATTAAAATGTTCTTAAATCATGAATCTAGTTCTTGAATAAACCTAATACATTGATTTATTGCCAGAAATTGAAAAATATGAAATAAGTGCAAGAATACAAGAATGTTAATGATAAGATGTATATTATTGTATAATGTAGATACACAATTCTTAGTTAAACAAGATAATTGAGTAAAAAAAAAAAAATAGATAGACCAATTATAGTAGCTTTATGTACCTACCTAGTTAACAAATAGTAAAGTAGCACAACAGGGTCCTTTTGTAATGATCACATAAGCGTAAACCGGACACCGGCCAAGAGATATGATTGGGGATACGGCACACTGATGTAAGTCGGATAGGTACTTCTATACGAGCAATGAAAACAACGGTGGACAGTTGAGAAATTGCGAGTAAAAACAAACCTTAAGTAAAGACGATCGAAAAGTAGTATGCACACTTGATTCACGATTATTGAAACATTCACGAAGTCAATGGTTAATAATAATAATTGGTTGTAGGTAGTAACTAGTAGTAAATATACATAATAATAGCTGGTACACATAATACATTTCTTATCAGTGCTGATAATTTTGCACTGACTACTTATCACGACAAACTGTTCGCAACGAAAAAATTTCCGACAGTATTATTTTTCGACTCAATAACCCTGAGATTTGTTTCGTCGAAACTGAATTTTCTACCTAACTACTAAACAGTTTTATAATATTAATTGATTTCGTTAAATTTTTAACAACTATAACAGTGTAACACCTATATCCGTTTTCAAGCGCTAGACTAACGTGCGACGTCTAACGTAGGGTGGCGTCGATACACAAATGCACAATTATTATTTGACCAGCTCCACCAATGTCACTCATCCATTCACAACAACAGTTGTTATTAATATTAAATTGTTGTCGGTTTTTTTTTTCGATAGATTTCGTTTGACCACATACACACGCACATCCTACAGTAGATAGTAGATACCTATGTATCTAAACGTATGACCTAAACGACCGACGCCCGTCTTACACAATATTATTATTTACCACCTGATATTATTTAAAACAATAATTAGGTACTTTTGGATCCTACAACCGCTGTGTACGGTGTAGGTAGGTACCTAGTTGGTTTGTGATGATATAATGTGTATCTATGTAGTACTGTAGCACCTACCTCCTAAATCCGTGTTGTTGTGACGCACTATCCGTTGTTCAAATCTTAGGAACACGGCGGCGGCGGGACGTGAGCCCACTTGTTTTTTTCGTTTCGATCAGAAAAACACTCGACTCGGCGGCAATTAAAAACAACAACGGCGGCGACGACGATTTACAATAATATTATTGAAATAACGATATAATATTTATGACACTATCGCGCACACAAGTGGCAGTATTATAATATATATTTTTTGATCTCTCTTCGTCGTTACACTCTGCAGTTTTTGTAGTACGCGTACGAAAATATAATATAATAATATTATGTACACCGAATGCGCAACACAACTACAATACGGCCGACTGCATTCGTTTATTGTCGACACTATCGTTGCGTATATAATATTACGATAACTCGGAGCAAATGATACGTTGTCATTAAACGATCGCGAAAACTGAGCACAGACTGAGCAACGTTAGAATATTGCCCTCAGCGGAGGACGTTTTTAACAGAAAAATGCGCACAGCAAGCGCGTCGCTCCGCCATTGTCAACACAACACGCACCGCGGAGAAAAGGTCAATGACACCGGAGCCCGATGCGATCAAAACAACGCGAAATAATATCATAACGGAAAAACCCGGATTCGTCAACACAGTCAAGAACAAGATTTTATAATATTCAATGTGATTTATTTTGTTATGAACGGTTAATATTATTATATTATAATAATTTATTATAAGAATAGCAATTAATAATAATAATACAATACTTTAGAATACACTGGGAACGATAATGTGATGTCAGTGGTTTTTGGTTATTACCTATATTGTGTTCTCGTTGTGTTTAGTCGTATACGACGAATAAATAATAATAATATATTAAATATTATTATCACTTAAAATATATTATTATTATTATTATTATTATTATTATTATTATTATTACTGTATATAGTGTACGGGCAAAACGCGACTACGGACTTAAAGTACGGCGACGACGACGATGACGGCGGTGGTGGCGACGATGACGGCGGCGACGTGACACGACCGACCGTCCACGAAATCGATGTTTATTTTATTATTACTATTATTATATGTACTCGGCTGTTTTAATGAATGAGAATATTATATCAGATATACGTCGCGATGTAGGTAAAAATATTCTCACAACGTTTATACCATTTCTATACACCATGCGTATGTCACGTTTATTTTCTCATCTCTTTTAATATTATTATTATTATTATTACTATTACTGTTCTTATATTTGCACACACTATTTTAATAATAATAATAATAATATTGTGTTATTATTATTATGGACTATAGTACTATCTAATATCTATAGCCGGTGCTGTCTGCCACAGTCGTATACAATTATAATATTACGATAATACGTACATATCAGTTATCACGTATATAATATATTAATAAATTGTATATAATATTATTCGTGTTCATGAATAAAATAATTAATATTTAATATTATATACAATAAAAGTATCAGACGTAACGTAAACCCTATCCTGTCGACTATCTGTATTGTACATTCGTACGTGAAATCACACACTTTCGCAGTACGAAAAATTATGTAACAGCAATAACAAAAACGGACGTACGGATTTTGCGGCGCACTCGGACGCGGTTTCGGAAAATGTAAAAAATATGTTCAACTACAACAGTAATTTATAATATATTATTATAACAATGTTTTATATCGTACGATGTTGTTACGCGTTACGACAGCGACAATAATAATATTATAAAGTACAACTATAATACAATATTATAGGACGCCGCACGGCATATAGATACGTCGCAGTCAAGTGCGATGTGCTTCGCGCGCGTACACACAACTATAAAATAGTAAAATACGACGCAGTCACTCCTCAGTCCTCAGCAAATGCGCAATAAACACTCGCTCACGCAAACGAGCGCACTATAGGCACACCATGACGGTCGGCAGCGGCGGCGTCGGCGTCGACACGGACGTCAGACCAGACAAAACAACGCACACCGGCCTGCCCTCACTCACCGATCATCAATCGCCGCAGTCCCCACCATCGTTGCCGGGGCAGTGTTGTTGTTATTTACATCCTCGGCGGCGGCGGCGTCGGAAATCGGACACGGAATGGGGTTATGGGGAAAATATGTGAAACCGTGATCTAGATTACGGGGCGACGGGCGTGCTGCAAGTAAGTAGTCGTAGCCGTAGCGGCCCACGCCGCCGCCGCGCATGGTATAATATAATACGACCCATACGCATTTTTACAGCAGTAGTGCAGTACAGGCTACAGGCATCAGTAGCTGCCCGCGAAACGATGCAACGGCCAGGATTCGATTATATAATACATTTATAAAATATATTTTATAATATTATACCAACTATAAATTTAAGAATTATGCAAGAATTTTTATTTACTAAAACGAGTCAAGTCGAAACCAAAAGTTAAGAGACCATTACTCAAAATTGTTGAGTATTAATAAACCATTTCAAATACTCCAGAATTCTGCTCGAGTATTTAAACATTTAAAAATTACAGAGTGCTATTATTGACTTGTCAGCTTATGAAGTATTTAATATAAATGTAAAACTACACTTCTACATCCATTAATGGATGGCCATGATTAATGGATGACTTGTCTGAAATGTTGTAAATTAAATTAAATATTTTTATTTTCATTTTTTACAATAGTTTCTATAAATTCAAAAAAATATTTGTGCTTTTTGTAAAAATATTCCTTTACAAATTGTAGAATTTCTAGATAAAAAATTAGCTTTAATACAAATGTATAAGATGAACATTATTATGAATTCATGATACAAGTCCTAACTCCTAAGTCTGAATAAGAAAGAAAATTTGTATTCATTATTGCTTTAATTTTTTTAGGAACTTGGTATGGATCGAGCGCGCGGATGTGCGCCCGGCCAAGTTCCAGCAATTCCAGTGTATCTTTACACGAACCAATTCGCCCAGTTTTTCTAACCCAGATTAAATTAAATTAAAACACAGATTAATCTCGAATAGCTTAGGACGGTGTAAGAAAATGAGCCCTTAATATTGTGCCTTTTCAAAATGGGAGGATTTCAAAATTTGCAATATTGTTACTCACTCACTCACTCACTCACTGATCATCAAAATTATAAGACACTTCCCGTATAGGTAGAAACGTGAAATTTGGCACAAAGGTAGGTTTTATAGGGTAACTAAAGGAAAAAATCTAAAAATTGAATTAATTTATGTTGACATTTTTAGCCATTTTTATTAATTATTAATTATATTATATTTTATAATTATTCATTTTTGAAATATTTATTATTTCAAGTAATTTAATTAATCAACTAGATTAAACATACACGTTTATAATTTATTATATTTATAAAAATAAAAACAATAATTGCATATTAAATAATAAATAATATTATATTATTAAATTCAATATTATTAATGAATAATAAATTTTTTTTAAAAAATGGAGGGAAATGTCCTACTAGCCCGAAAACAGTCGGGGAAAATGTCCATTGACCTGACGTTGTCCAGGCCAAAGATTTATATTTTTAATAAATATATATTTGTATAAATGTATATACCATATTTCTTCCAATTATAATATTAATATAATATGTAACGAATTGCAACCATTTAGATTGACAAAAAAAATGTGTGAACTACCTTTTACTTATCTACAGCCAATCTGAGTTGAAAAATCGGGCGATGTAAGCTCCGCCAGAATACCGTTTAGATAAAAATATAATGTAAAGGCCTAATTTAAACTCCGCCAGTTTTATTTCCTTACCTGTAATGGGCATATGGAAACTCCACCAGTATTAATGCCTTCCTTATGTAAAATTAAATGATACTTCTCTACTAAGTTAACTCAAAAATTCAAAATGAAAAAAAAATTATTGTGTCAGAGAAACTACAAATATTAAATAGTTATAATAATGGATTCATATTAGACTTAATGGTGTGAATATCTACAAGTTGTATCTCATAATTTTAATTCACAGCTAAAAATATTATAAATATTGTAACATAAAATGTCATAATAATAATATAATTTAGGTACTTATATATTTTTTGATTATTAGTTATTACAATTGTCCATAATTATTTTTGAACATAATAATACTGGCCATTGCAATTGTATGATTTATTCGAACAATAAAATTATTATTTTTATTTTCAAGTTTTTATATTTTTTAGCATATTATACTTATTTTATAAGGATAATTATTATTATAAAATTATGATTTTTTGTTTAATAATAATCTGTATATTATATTAATTAATAATTATATAGTGTATACTGTTTTTTTTTTACTGGTGGAGTTTACATGAACTCAATTTTACGTGTTTTTTTTCACTGGCGAAGTTTACATGAACTCAATTTGACCCGTTTTATTTTCCTGGCGAAGTTTACACTAAAAAAAGGTTCTCGTGGCCGAGTTTACATACGCCCGTCTTATAGTGTAAAATAAAATCTGGGGGGGGGGGTGGTTAATCACCCAAACGTGTCTCGTGTATATTGTGTACCACTGTAGCCACTATAAAAATACTATCAAGAAATATATTTTATGTTCAACCACAATAAATTGTAAAAAATGATCGTATAATAGTATAATACATAATACTATAATGGCGTCTTTTAGTACGAGGAACATGTGAATAATGTTCGTTATCCATGTATATTATAATATACGTGACTAATCGTGCGTCATACCTTGACACACTGCCCTCGGCAATCCTCGGGAAACGATATAGACGCGGACCGGAAGTGACGAATGACGAGACTCACAAACGTGAGTACAGAAATCTATAGACTTGCAGTGGTTATCAAACTATTTTTTGTTCGCGGCGCCTTTTTTGAATTAAGGGCGCCTACTCAAAAATAACATGACGAATTATAAAAATATAAAATAAATAAACCAGAAAAAATTGTAATGGGTAATATGAAAATATGTATTTTTTTTAAATTATACATAATTTTAACATTTTTACTTACATAATCGTAATTCTTTCAATTTCTGCGATCGTCGGGTTTTCAAATTAATTTTTGGACAATATAAAATTTTACAAAAGCACGGCCCCCCTTAAAAAACAATACGGTGCACCAGGGCGCCGCGGCGCACACTTTGAGAACCGCTGCTATAGACTATAGATTCACTCTTGTTTCCCAAAATGCTAGCCCGGATTAGGGGGGCAGGGGGGCATGGCCCCCGGGTCTCAATAGTTAGAATTTATTTAGGGGCCTCATCTGATTTGTCCATTACTTTTTTCGTTATAGGCTATATAACACTGCATAAAAACTGCACCTAAAAACAAATCGATGATTATTTAGCTTGGAAAAAAGCTTGTAAATTATAACTTATAAATAAAGTGATACATTATTCATTATTTATTACTATATACCTAATATCTATATATTATATTATATTTATCATAACAGGTACCTAATATTAAATAATATACTATGTGTTCCAGGGTGAAGTGACCGGCCACGCCATATGAAAGTATACCAAAAATGATGAAGAAATACCCTTCAAAGATTGAGTCTAACTTTTTTATTTTTTTAGTTATGGTCAATTAACTTTTTTTTTATCTTAACCATTCGTATCACGCACTTGTTTATGTATCTTCAAAACTTTTCAATATTTTGACGTCATTTTATTTTTATTTTAAAGCTATTTAATTGTACTATCAACTAACATACGCAATTAAATAAGAAATGTGCTAATTATTTTTATTAAATTAAAAAAGTAGAAAAAAGTTGGCAAAAATAGTATTCTTAAAGGAAATTGTTCATTATTCCAAATAAGTTTATTATTAACTATGAGTTTTTGTTTTTTTGTATTATGGGCAACTAAAATTTACCGAATAGTATAAAATTAAAAGATTGACGACCAATTTAACGACCGATACTCAATATCTAAGAAACTAAGATTGTGACGATTACAGGAGATATTATAAATACCAAACTTTCAAGGTATTCTAGGTATTATTCAGTATAATTCAGTAGAATAATACAAAAAATAAAAAACCCATACTAAGTAATAGATTATTTGGAATAATACACGATTTCCTTTGAAAAAATGCTAATTTTTGCCAACTTTTTTCTACTTTTTTAATTTAATAAAAATAATTAGCACATTTATGGCATTCAACTTAATGGAGTTCTGCCAAACCATCAAATACTAGAACTATTCAGGCATTCCACTCTACCTATATGTCTACGATATCAGGTTGCTCCCTGATATATTACCAATGAATTACTTCATAAAGACATCTGCATTCCAACCTTAAATAATCTTGTTATGATCACCTACAAAAAACACACAAAACATACAGTACTCACTCAAATTTTATAATCACTCAACTTTCATCCAATTAAATTCCAGGTAATCCACCCAGGTGCCTGAAAAAGAACTGGTGTAGGGACCAGTATAGCTATACTCTCTCCTTAAATCGATTTCCACAGGGTGCCGCGGCATTAGGTGACCCCCTCCCGTCAATCAAACCACGTCAAATTTACCCATTGTATAACGTGTAAATACAGATTATAAATATAAATTTTTGTTCAATAAAAAAAAAAAAGTAAAAAAAATAATATAAAATAATCCTACATAAATTTTTTAAATTAAATTAAAACATTTAAATGTATACGTACATATTACGCAAAAACGTGCGTTTTTATGGAAAATATACAAAAAATATGCAGGATAAAAATTGTAATATTATTTATTTAAGTATGATTGATGAAAAATGAAAATTTATTGCATGTGAATTGTATATAAAAATATCAACCTGCATTATATGCAAAATCCTGTCTTTAGTTATAAATTATAAAGTATAACACTACAATAACACTAGCATAACTGACTATATCTATGCTAAAAAATATTTTGTATTTAATTTATAAACCGGTGACCAATTGTCCGCATGCGGTGTTTTTTTCTTGGGAACCAATTCTTCTAGATCCAGATCCATCTTATAAGATTAAGATTACCTGAAGGAAATTTCTTAAATAAGATAGGTACCTAATCAAAAATATACAACGTATCAACGTTATATTTTATATTGAACTAGCTGATCCCGTGCACTTCGTTACCCGTTAAATGTACAAACTGTATATGACTCAAACTATGTTCAATGCGTTATTTAATATTCGGTATATGATGTTCTAGATTTATTTTAACTTTTCTGTTGACCGGAATAAAAATACTAATTCGCAGCAGTATATTATCAGGTAGGCAATCTACCTGCGGTAGATCGCGGACCCCTTGCTGTTTATACGTACGTGTATGACTTAACTCTAAAGTATCATAGTTATTTCAAGTTAGTCGTTTTTAGTTAATTCCACTTACGGTGGATTAATATAATCAATTAATACAAAATCCTAACTTAACCTAACCGTAAAAAAATCCGATGAATAAAAAAAACTAAATTTAACCATTTTTAAATTAGCCTATATCTTCTTCCCAGAGGTCTAATCTACACACAAATATTCATTTATATAATATATAGCTGAATATGCGCACTTCGGTGCCCGTTAAATGTACCAACTCTATATGACTCAAACTTTGTTCAATTCGCTATTTAATATTCGGTGTATGGTGCTTAAAATTAATCTTAACTTTTCCGTTGCCCGGAATAAAAATTCTGATTCACAGCAGTATATTATCAAGTAGGCAATCTACCTGCTGTAGATCGCGGACCCCTAGTTTGTACGTAAAGTGTACGATTTAACTCTAAAGTACCAAAGTTATATCAAGTTGGTCGTATTCTACCTATGGTGGATTAATATAATTAATTAATACAAAATCCGAACCTAACCTGTTGCGTCACTGTTGTATTTTTGACATCCAGATTTCCTACTTTTCCGGTGGATTTCCTTAAAATGTTGTTACATAATAACCTTTTCCGTGATATACTTTTTCATTTAAAAAAAATCAAGAAGATCTGATAAGTACTTCCAGAGTTGACTCTGTACAAAAGTTTCCAATGAGACTGTTGTGCGACATAATTACGTGATCGTCGGCTTATATTCTATCATCTTGGTCGTGGCTTTTTTTACACCTAAATCCATACAATTGAAATTGAATAAAAATCAATCTCATTTAATTTCAAACCAATTAATATTTATCTGGAAAATTAAATTGTTGTTGTCATATTATGTATGTACGATATATTTACTGCGCAATGTGATAATGAAATCGAATGTGGCGCACGATTTGATGTAAAACTGTAGGAAAAAAACGACAAAAAACAAATGAATTAATTTTCATGGTTTCCATGGTTTCCATGGTTTGCACTTAAATATATACAAAAATAAATATCGCTATGTCACTAGGTGTGCACTTAAAAGGCCATAACTCCGGAACCACTAATCGCACAGCGTACAAACTTCACAGAAACCATCTACATACCAATCTTAATATTTTTATCGAAATCGGTACGGTGGATCTTGAGTTATAAAATGTATTCAAAATGTACAATCATTTTTATATATATATATATAATGGTATCAACGTAGATAGACACTGTCAGATTGATAATAACACCTATCAATGGCGTAGCCAGGAGGGAACTGAGGG
>NC_042495.1:43512344-43520616 GCF_005508785.2 Acyrthosiphon pisum | reverse complement strand
CCCCCCCCCCCCCCCCCGAAATATTAAGACAATTTAAAAATTATTTTAATGGTCTATATGATAGTCGCTCAAAAAGTCTTAAATTGTATTTAAAATATTTAAAAATGTACTAGGTACCTATACAGTGGCGTGCCCAGGAATTTTAAATGGGGGGACACCATTTTTATTTTAAATGAACAAAAGAAAGCGGACAAGTGGAAATCACTCTGTTGCACAGTAGGCTACAAGTGGATGACTGTAAACTTAAATTTATGATATATATCATGTGTGCAAAAAACGGTCCTGAGCAGAGTTGGCCGATTTGGCAGCCTAGAATACTGTATATTATTATATTTATATTGTTGTTATTAATATATATATAGGTACATTTCTAACTACTAAATCATTTTAGAAGCTAATGGTTTTACAATGGTTTTTATTTATTTTTTTATCCTGGATAAAAATTATCATATATCATTGAATTCAAGTTTAATACAATCCATTATACGTTGACCCACTTGTAACCTACTATACAGCAGAGTGACATCCACTTACCCGCATTTTAAATTTTAAGTTTGATAAATTTTGTCGAAATTATTGTGCATATGTACTTATTTATTTTTCCGATTAAACTATGATTAGAAAAAAATTTTCATTATTATTTTTTTATTTAACTATTTATTTACAAGTTTTTTTTTAAATTTCATATGGTGGTATTATGGCAAAGATAAATTGTATCGATAAAAATGTATAATCTAGACGTTTCCGGTATCCTACACAGTACACAGTTTCAACTAACGACATCGTGACGATAATAATAGACAACATAGGTCTCTCCCGGGGCCCGGAATGACAGGTATAAATATAATATAATATTATGTTATACCTAATGTTTCAATTTCGATAGTTGATAATTTTTTTTTATACAAATTTGAAGTCAAATGTCAATTGTCAATAAACCTAATAAAATTATCAAAATGTTTGGGGCTAGCCATTTTGGGGGGGGGGGGGCTAAAGCCCGTTAGCCACCCCCTTGGGTGCGCCCTTGTATGGCAAGGATTTGTCATTATAACCCGGGTGATCACCCATCCGGGAAATAATGCACCGGCTAGTGCATGATTTTATAAGACGTTTATAACTGAAGCCCACATCAGGCCACCTATATTGAATATATTATGTTCGGTGTTTCTCGATTCTTTATATGATAATTGGTTAGGGAGGTATCTATTGGCTAACTAGTTTATTTTATCTTAGCTAACAACTATTAACACAATTCATATATTATTATAGTTACACAATTGACTCTAATAAAGTAATAATTTTTGTTTTGAATTAATTCTTCGACATATTATTTGTATGACCAATTCAAATATAATATAATATAAATGTATATATAAATATATTATATAGATATAATATTTACAACATTGATTACTATGTATAGTCAATAGTATTATGTATAAAACTAAAGGTAAAAGAAATTATGTTGTAGTTACTATTTTTTATAAATATGAAATTATTATACCTCTAACTACATTTTTTAATTTTAGGAGTAAAACATAAACAAAGTTGGGTATAAAATCCGTTTTTAGAACACTATTATGTTATAGTATAGAACAATTCGATAACACAAAAATCTCCTAACGATAGTCGATAATGTAATATTGCAATAAAAGTATTATTAAAAAACCTTGTGTTCGATTTAAAAATCGTCGCGTCACCTTTATTTATTAAGACGGTATTTTTTTATCTTACAAACGTGATACGTGAACTGTTTGTGAGAAATAAATGTTGTTTGTTTTCTGTAATAATAATGTTTAAAGTAACAGTGTTACACAATACATTAATAAATGATAATAACTAATAAGTAATATCACATTATCACTTCACAGTTCACATATTATAATAATATAATAACCATTGAATTTCAAATGAATGTGAGACTTCTGGACTCCGGTAATGCGTAATGTAAATTGTAATCAATTACCTACTACAGTAAGTTTTTTTAAAACTATTTCACTTGGTACCTAGTACAGTAGTACCTACATTATTTGTATGCATATTTTATTTGGAGAATAACATGTTGACAAAGTAGTAGTACCATCTAGTGTCTTACACCGCGAAATAACACTGAATACTATACAATATTATAATATAGGTTCACTCCGGGCTACGCCGCTACGGCAGATTATTTATTCGTCGTTTCGCAGAGATCACATAGGTCTGTACTCTGTAGTGATCAGTGATGACGTATTTTACACATTTGCGATGTGCATAGTATAACTGATATAACAATTAACAATAACAAAAATATAATACACCGATGACAGGTAGGTAGGTAATACAATATATTTATAACTTTTGAATTTATCCTACTTTAATATGTTAGAATATTACCAATATTCATGACCATGAATAAAATGTTAAATATAACACATGGATGCAATTTTACACATAAAATGCTTTATAGAAATCACTTAGTAAATAAATAATTATTATAATTAATGTCAAATAGTTTCTGACGTGTGTTAAGCACTAAAAAAATAGCCAGTCGTAATAAACCTATTTTTATAAATTATAGACCGTAAATTGTATTTTAAATATAGGTAGGTAATTTTTATAAAGATGATTAGATTATTTGCTTAGCCGCTTAGGTTAGGTATTAGGTACATGTGATTTTTAAATTTTTAAAATTACCGCCAAACTGAAATCCCTCATGTGCAGCAAATCAATATTATTCAGTAGGTTCACTAGATTGGGAGTTGGCTCGCTGGTAGCAAATTGAACCTAGTTGTTACTTTAGGTGATCAAAACAAAAAAATACTCGGTACTTTTCATTTTTCAAAATAATCTGAAAAAAAAAACGGGAAATGTATGTAATACTATAGTTTTTGACAAAACTAATTTTGTTATTTTGCTGTAATTCAAATCCAATAGGCAATAAGGCAATAGGTAACTGCGATACTAATAAAATAGTTGTTTTTTACATTTTTATTATATTTGTATACAAACTCATTATATGATATAGTTTATCAATATTATCCCGAATAATAATGGTTATTAACATTCAACATCCAAATGTTTGTTTAAATTTTTAATTCTGGTATTTGAACACCCGATTACATGCAACACCCATAACCCAAAAAACGAACAAACAAATGCTAAGCCCTGATTCAGATACCTAAGTACAAAATAAACTAGGGCTCTCCATAAAATTATACTTAGGTATACTGCAGTATAATATGCATAGTGCATACGCATATATTATAAAATAAGTTAAGAAAATATATGCGTATACAGTAAAATATTACAGTTATATTATAATTTATAACTTAACCGCATAATAAATAAACTAAAATAAATAAAATTTTTCAATTCCTCAAACTTAATATATTGTAAAAGTATTACCTAAATTTATATTAATTTAATCTATACTGATTTACCTAATTGGAAGTTATAATATCAAAGTTTTTAAAAAATATCTATCTTACAATATTATATTTTACAGAAAATACTAAGCATATAGATAATTTTATATATTTACCTATTGCTGTCTTTAAATTTATATATTTTAATTTTTCATTAGTAATAATTTATGAAAATAATAGTGATTATTTTTTATAATTTGTAAACATAGATTATTATTTATTATGGATTATAAATTTCAATACTATAGTCTATAATATATATAACGATCATACAATAAATGAACAAGTGACAAAAATATAATATAGCTTAAAATACTTACTACGATTTACAGTCATCTCCTGCAGTCTTTAAATTTGGAAGACCTTAGGGTGGCTTAGAGCCCAAATTTATATAGACAATTGACGAAGACGGAGGACACACATGACGAGCAATTATGTACCTATACATAATAACGTATAATCAGTGTTGTAAAAAATACTTTTAAAAAGTATTTAAGTAATTATTCAAATACTTTTAAAATAAAGTATTTAAAATACCATCAAAATACTAAAAATAGTTAAGTCTTTGAGTAATACTCAACTTTAGAAGTATTTAAAATAATCTTCAAATACAAAAAAAAATTCTATTTAGTTCTGATATAATAATCAAAATGCTGATCAGTAATGAGTCATGACTCATGTATAGTCATGTTAGTTCTTTTTTAGTGATAGTTGCACCACAACAATGAACTTTTCTGTACAGAAAATTATATACCTATTAGTTATTACGCCGTGTCATACCCCTACGTGAATCCGACAAATGCGACTAAGAACAAAACTGTTTGTAATTCGTCGCATCGTGTTGTGACGGTACAGCATTGTCAGAATAGAAATCGTCGGACTCGCCGGATTTACGTAGGACGCCGCGTTAATTTAAAGCATAGAACTTGGTTCTATGCTTTAAATCTAATGTGTTTAGTTATCCCATACCGTCATCGATCGTCGTTGGCGATAAACTTTAGGTAGGTAATGATAATATTGATTACCATTTTCTTCGTAAATAGGTAGTAATAATAATTTTTTTTTTCTAGTAATAATATTTTCGTATTGTTAAATTATAATGGACTAGCTGCCCGACCTTCATCCGGAAGAAATTATTTTTTTATAATTTAATTTAAAAACATATGACTATTTTTTGGCTACACAAATAATATAATATAATTCATTACATATTGTAGTTATTGTTATTGCTAATTTCTGAAAATTATATAGGTATCCTACATTTTGAATTCAACCACTGGTGTGGTAAATTTTATTCTTTTTATTATAGAATAGAGATAAGGTAGAAAAAATGTACCAATAAATTATTTGTTCAATGAATAATATATATTTCAAATGGAAAAATGCAAGCGCAAACAAATAAATAAATAAATAATAATAATAATAAATAAACAAACAAACCGGTTTCCTTCGTTTCCAAAATCAAGTTAGATTCTTATAATATATATAGACCAGTGTTAGTCAAGTTCCTTATGAATAGGAATTTGTTCCGTTCCTCGTTCTTTTTTTAAAAAAAGAATTCGTTCCTTTGTCGTTCCATTGGAAAATGAACGAGTTCCTTTTTTAGTTCCAAATAAAATAAAAATTCTTATTTAATCATTTATGTTTTTTTTTCGTATTATGCATACTTCTTTAATTTTTATTTATAATAGGTATATAACTACAAGTAGGAACATATTTTATATGTTTATGTAATATATTATTATATATTTTGAGATTTTCTTCAAAATTAAATTTTTGGCTAATTAGCAATATACATAATTATACACATTAAAAAATATATCTTAATTTAAATTTTTACATACTTATCTGTGTACACTGTACATTATTAGAACTAGAAAGGAACGAACAATTTTGTTATTTTTCCTTAAAAAAAGAACTAGTTCATTTTTTCGTTTTTTTTTTATAAAAAGGAATTAGTTCATCGTGCCGTTCTTCAAAAAAGGAATTCGTTCCAGGAATCCGTTCCTTTTGGAACTCGTTCCTTCCAAACACTGATATAGATAGATAATAATTAATAGCTGAAAAGCTTATTGCATAATATATATTTTGTTATTGACTTAATAAGCTAATTCTGGTACCGATGTACCGTTTCGATCGTCGTTTGACAATCAACTAGTTTCTGGAGAAAAAAACATTTATTTAAGCTATTAATCAACGAAAACCGATATCCAATTGTCCATACATGATAAATATTATATAATATTAAAATATTATTTTAACTTTAAAGTAACCTCGACGAAACGACATTTTTATAGAATTATATTAAATAGAAACAAATTAAGGATTAAACGAATAAAAAAAAAAAATTCAATGGTAAAAAAAAATATTTAAAATACTTCAAAATAAAAAGTTTAATACGGAAAAAAGTATTTGAATACTTTTACTCAAATACTTAACGACACTGCGTACAATATATTAAATCTACAGCACTTAAAATGTATATAATATATTATAGGAGAAGCAACTGTGTTTTATTCTATCAGTCCAACTCCTTATTTTGTACCAGCTGAATAACCCACTTGATAGATGGCGCCACAATTGTATTCTTACAACCCCTTATTTTCCCCTTTGGGGGTTGAATTTCCAAAAATTCTTTCTGAGCGGACGCCTGCATCATAATAGATATCTGTATGCCAAATTTCAGCCCGATCCGTCCAATGGGTTGAGGCTTTGAGCTGTGCGTTGATAGATCAGTCAGTCAGCTTACTGTTTTATATAATATACAGATACAGATGACTAAAACAGTAAAACAAGAAAGCACGATTCCTTGGTAGCTTGGTGTCCTATATATTACCATTTGGCGTTGATTAATGATTATAAATTAGTATTTATAATCAATAATATTACATATGTCAAATATCGGTGTGAACAATCGTCGACTGCATTTCTTCCTCCCTAAAACTTTATCGTGGTTTCGAAGATTAACCTACGAGGGTTTTTTGTTATTATAATATTATTTATTATTATTCATAAATCATAAACATATTTTCTGCAGACCACTGATAATCCAACAAAGCTCAAGAAGATATTGTACGTTACAGTCTACAACACACGCTGACGGCTGACACGCCTCTATCTGCTTACTAAGTGAAAATTGAACACCACGGTGATTAGGTACTGATTGTTTTTGCGAGATAGGTAACGATTTTTGATAAAATCGCCAAAATGGGAACAAATAACGCTGGATAGCGAAATCAGATAACCACATTGTTTTACTTTTTATCGAAATTATTACTATTTTTAAATTGATCAAACACGGTGGCTTATTTGAGACATTTTGAAACGCGACAATTGTCACGTTCAAATTTAAAACGATACCTTACATCCTAATCTAAAAATATGTAAATGGTTTAATTTTTTTAGATAGGTTTTGGACGTTTTTATTATGATATCTACCAAATTAAATGTATTAACTTTTAAACTGGTTTAAATTCTCCTTATTTCTGCATATTGTAAACGTAGCATAAGTACCTATAATTAAACAATATAAAGTATTACAATTGATTATAAATACTAGTAAGTGTTTATAATTATTGGTAATACCTATGTAATTTATTGTTATTCTGTCTATGTGGGTATAGGTAGTAATGTAGTATTACAAAATATTAGACGTTCATATAGACATGTATACAATTTATTAAAACAATATATAAGAAAATATTAATAAAAAAACTTTATAACCTACCTATCTCTGCAGCATTTAAAAAATGTAATAAAACTCATCAAATACCATTCCATATCTATTTCACTCAAATATATATAATTGACCTTTATAAATTGAAATCAATTGAGACTGATTTATTTTTTTTAATTATTAGACAATTGTAAATTTGTAAACCTATGTGCCAATGTTAAAATAATATATAGTTATAATCATTATACTTTAGTTAATTTGTAAAAATAATAAATGTCAAGGCTAGATTATCACCTACAGACATTGTTAAAACAATAAAAAAAAAACATAATTTTAAACAAAAAACAGCTAGTAATAAACACAAGTCATATATATATATTTTTATCATTTATCATTTAACCAGGATATAATAAAGAAAATAGGTGTTGTCAGGGGCGGATCCAGAGTTAGGAAACTGTGTGTCAGGATATTTAAAGGGGCCCCTTATTAAAACCAGATTAGAAATCTATAGGTACTTGTGTTCTAGGTATATAAAATAAAATAAAAAAATAATTTATGCTGTATGTTGTTTATTCGAGGGTCCGAGTGTCCAACTACCCAAGATTAAAAAAAAGGCCAATTTGATGAGCAAATATTAATTGTGGGTCAGCTGACCTCCTGACACCCCTTGGGTGTTGAGCATATTTATTTATCTATGTACAGGATAGTGGTGTATCATTGTTTTGAAAGCAATGAAATCTAAATTTAACTCTTGGAAAGTACTATTTCTTATTAAAAGCTCTTTTTACCAAAAAATATTCACAGAAAAAGAAAAGAAAACATCTATTTAAAATCAATTTAATTATAAGATATTTTGTCTACTATCTACAAAGATCAAAACTTAACTGTCACAGTTATTTAAGGTCCCTGCAAATGTGTCATTTTTAAGGAGTTGTGTTTAGGCAATTATTTCGTTTCTGCGATTACTGATCGTCTTAGTGTGTGTAGTAAATTATCATTAGTGTGTGTATACTCCCCTACCATCACCCGCGAACCACATAAATTTACAATAAATTGTTATTTCTTATCTGGTTTGTGGTCGCACGCACGCAAATGCACAAGTCATATTATGTCTATATCAAAATATTCAAAACCAATTTATGGACGTGTAATAGCCGTCGCACTGACCAAAATTAAGGACTTTCTAGTG
>NC_042495.1:43500646-43511426 GCF_005508785.2 Acyrthosiphon pisum | reverse complement strand
CCACTAGAAGTACTTTAATTTTTGTCAGTCGTTAAGGTCGTTTTGATGAAAAAATAATAGGGATTGCAGGGGCCTTAATATTTTAATTTGATCAGTTAGTAAATATGTTTATTAAAGAACTATTAATTATCAACCAAAGTTTTGTTATTTCTATCAAATATTTAATGTAATATCAAACGTATTTTTAAAAATAATTTATTGGAATTCAAAATTGTGTATTTAACGGGATTACCTTTTTTTTAAAAAATATTGTTCATATTAGGAAGATTTAAAAAATAATGCTGTGAAATTGTGGCGATGTTAGAGAACCACAAAGAAAATTAGGGCAGCAATAAAAATACATGAACTAATATCAACAGAAAAGAGATTATCAAAACTGTATAAACTAAAACAATAAAAAACCAAATTACTTGAACACATGATAAGACAAGAAAAAGTTTTAGGTTAAGACTTATTAGTTTAACATGTCTTATGTGTCACATAAATTGATTATGCATACCGACATTAGAGCAATAGAACTGATTATCAGTCACTAAAAGAAGCTGCTATAGACAAATACATTTGGGCGCAATTACTATAGAATTGCATTTAGTGTCTATATTATAAATGTATAAAAAAACAACGCATACATAACTACTCAAAGAATGATTTTAATTATATCTACTTACAATCAGTCATGGCTTACATATTAAAACTAAATAAAACGTAAAAATTAATACAAAACGTCAAAACAAAATTAAACACGTGAAATGTGATAAACTGGTCAAGCTCTATAAATAAATGGTACCAACTATGAACTGCAGTACTAAGATATTATGTAAGATTATGATATTTCTAATTTACTTTTAGTATATTTTTAAAAAAAGTATAATATAATATTCATGTGAATGAATCTAGAATTATTAAAAATGATTACTTAAATTATTTGAGTTATTTTAACTTTTCACTAAATTTAAAAACAAAATTAAAAATTTTTTTTTTAACTTGATATTATACAGTCATAGAATGTTCAAAAAAAAATTAATTTGAGTGTTGTGACATAATTCTTTCAAATAACACATTTATGTGTTGAGTTACACGATACATAAGAATAAATCCAAAAAAAGAAAAAGGCAATGTTATAAATAATGCTATTCCTTCAAATATCAATTTTGGAGCAAAAATTTTCCACATCATCAAATGACGTGAATGAATAGTAGCTGCTGCCATGACCATTGCCACCTAATATTGAAAATAAGAATAATTAAATTATGTAAGTAATTAAGTAAAGTAGGTAATATTTATTTAATAATTACCCTAAAACAATTAGCTAGAATATATTTAGCAGTTAAATCAAATGAGCCGTGTATCATCTGTCTTGACTTTTCAGCTAATAATAATTCACCTCTAGCCATTGTTTGTTCATCTTCATCTTTGGGAGGCAATGATTTTCCAGACCAAGCACCATGAATAGCAAATGGACATATTAAAAGTAGCTATAATCAAAAATATTATTATTATACAAAAAGTATAATAAACTTTTGAATAAATATTTTGATTAATTATTGTTTAGTTTTTAGGTTTAAAATTATGAATTTATAAAAAGCGTTAAAAATTAAAATTTTATTAAGAAAATTAAATTTTTACATACATTGATTCCCGCTGTGGAAATTTATTTCTATGTACTTTAAGTGACAAGATTATTTTAAGACATACTAAAATTAATTTTAAAAATGCGTTTATGGGGAAGTCGTTCTGCTGTACAGTATGTTACATATAGAAAACAAAACAAAAAAATTTTAAATTTAAAATGTCTATTAACAGCTCAAAATGAGTCAAACTATTTTGTAAGTTTTTATCAAGTATGGAAAATGATAAAACAAACATATGGTGTGAATTTAAAGTATCTACGGTTATTTGCTTTTGAATTACAATAAAGTAAGAAAGTGGCTTGGTGTGGTGCGGTCCGTACACTCAACTGCGGAAACACTCTGAGTGTATTTAACGGCCGTAGTTGCAAGCTCCCAGATGCGTTACCACCCCAGAATTTTAGCAACAAATCCTTGCCACCCATACAAACGTGTTTTAACCAACCGTTCCTCCTCTACAAGCAAAAAATACAAGTAATGGTCATATTTCCCAGGCATAAGCTCAAAATTATATAGCTTCAAACGTTCATAAAAATTTAATTTTACTTTTCAGTTGACATTTTTTTTTTTTTTTTTGATAAAGGTATAAAAACTAATGAGGAATCTTGTATTAGAATTTTTTTTATGAATTTCCAACTAAAAATGTGCACATTTTCTTGATTCTTACGTTTTATAAGCTTAAATAAAAATTGTGGCTATGTATTTTTAATATTTTTCAACTGTCATTGTAACAATAAATTAGGAGCCTTGTATTCAATTTTTAAGCTTTTTAACTCTACAAATAAAATTCAACTGAGTTATAGAAAAAAAACCAAAAAATGTCTGTAAATAGCTCAAAATAAGACAAAATATTTTGAAAACTGTGTTGTGTATAGAAAATGCTAATATAAACAGTCAGTGAAAATTGCATGTATCGTTACGGTAGTTTGTTTTAGAGTTACATCAAAATTCAAAATCGAATTATAATCATAAATATCTCTGTTTTTTCTTAATTTTGTTATTTGTTTTTCATGACGGGAATTTTAAATTTTGATCTCCGGAATGGACCAATTAGATTCACTTTCCCATCGAAGAATTATTTCGACTACGCAGGCACACACACAAAATAAACCACATAATTGTAAAATCAAATGAATATACATAAAAAAAAACTAATATTATTTTTTCTATAAATTACCGGTAATAAAAATGCATGAACAGCGTGTGAAAAAAATGTGTTTGCTAAAATAAAAAATCCAGGAAGCCATGTATTGTTTTCTACATTTGATTGTAACACAAATGCAGCATTCCAATGTATTGCAGGAAAAGACGGATTATGTCCAGTACCATAGAACCAGTATGATGATGATAGAGTCCACAGCAAAATATACAACCAGCTTACAGTATATAATTCATCTACAAAAATAATTAAAAATTATTTGTACACAGTTATATACTAAATATCATAAAATATGTACCTACAAAATGTTCATATGCTATTATGTAGTAAGTGCATTTAATTTTCATAGTGAATTTGGTAAATTAAAAAGATTATAAATAAATATTATAGATGCAAAATGAACAATCTGCAAAAAATTACACATAAATACTAACTGATTTTGGTACATTGATTATGCCTTATGACCGAAACAATCATGGCCATTATCCAGATGGAAATAATCATGATTACTACTGACACTGCATAAACATATCCAAATAGTAATCCTCCAAAAATACATAACAATATTGAAAATATCAGAAATGTTGCACTGTAAACTGTGGCAAGTCCATATACTATAGGATAACCTTGAATATGTGGACCTAACTGCATTTTCACAATATTTTTTGCTATTCTGAGAATCAGTTGGTAAAAATTCTCTGATTGATTATTAGCTTTTCCTTCTTGTAAGTCCACATAGTGTACAAGTAATGGGCTTACAAATAATGTTATCATTAGTATTACAGTTAATAATATAATAACATTTGGTATGTACGCTACATAAGGTATGGTATGCTTCAAACGTTGAAATGAAGAATCAAATATCCAATGAACAGACAACAGTACAGCAAATATTCTTGGCAAAATTGAAGACAAATAAACATTTAAAGAACATCCAGTTAGGTTTCCAGAACATTTCAATGACTTATGTACAACAGTAACAGAAATTACTATAAGAATTATGGAAATTATTGAATTTCCGGTTTTGGTTTGAGCTCCATCTTCAAAACACCATCCTTGTTCTTCGCGGCATTTCCAAAATGAATGAGAGTAACGCAATATAATACACAGCAGAATTGAACACCACACAACTTTGCAGTTTAATGATGTGATCCAATGTTTAAGTGAAAAGTTTTTAGGTTTTATTTTATTACGAAACCATGTTTTTCTATTTTCTAATTTAAATCTGACAACTAAATACCATAGTAAAAGAGCAAATGATGTATGCAATACATATGATTCTTCAATGATGTAACTATTAGAAAAAAATCCAAGAGTAGTTAATACAGTAAATATACGTATCAATATTTTATCAGGTTTATTTGTATTAAGAAAATCTTGTGTTAATGATGACCAACAAGCTACACAAAATATAGCAAGAAAAATAGTACCTATAAACCCAGTAACAAAAAATACGACAGTTATATGAATTATCTTATAAAAATAAAATAGAAATGCGATTAAATTCAATGGAACAACTATGCAAGACATAATGAACACTTGCTTTCCAGTGATTTTATCATAATGATCTAAAGCAGATGAGCCAACAAGTAAGAAACTGAAATATAATGATACAAACATTAGGACTAAACCTTTATAAATAGAACTTTCATCAAAACGTATCCAAACTTCTTCACACGCTCTTCTACTTAATTGCATAAAATTTTCACAACTTTTCACAAATGTGTTATGTTGAATATCTAACATTTTGAATGTATCTTTAATAAAATGAATATGCTTATCATTAAGTTCATCATTCTGTAATGAGTAAGTTGTAAGATAATCATTGATCTGTTTAGCGTTTCTCCAAATACTATTGACTAAATGAAAGTTTTGTGGTAAAGCTGATTTAATAAGAGAGCCAATATTTGAGAATGGAATAGGAACACCCATTAATGTTGATATAGTAGGTACTAAGTCAACTTGTTTTATATCACTTTCTGTTTTTGGTTGTAATTCTTGAGATGATGACAATACGAAAAGTGCAGATGTTAATTCATTTTCAGATTCTCCCCCATGATCACCTAAAAATACACAGTTATTTTCATCAACATTAATTAACACTTATTTCGATGGAAAATTATATATTTACATACCATTTGATGTCATTCCATGATCACCAAATACAAAAAGCATGATATTTTCACGACCAAGAATTTCTTTTAATATGTCTCTGAAATTTAAAGAAATATATTGATATATCCAAGCTTGGTAACAGTAATAAACAGAGTAATCAATTAGATCTAAGAAAACTTCTCACCTCAAAACTACATTTATTTCATTTAGCTTCCTTTCCATTTCTTTGTGATTTGGTCCATATCTATGACCACAATGGTCAACTCCTAAAAAATGAGCAATTAACACGTCCCAATCATCTTTTACAATTTCAGGATATAAGTTTTTTTTGATTCCTTCATCAACAGTATCCAAATCCCAAACATTAAAACTTGGATATGTATAATTTCTGTAAAATCTTTTCGGAAACAAATTTGCCCATGTATCATCTCCCATGAATACAACTTTTTTTCCATTATTCACTAACTGATCAATAACATTATCTTCTAGTAATTCTTCAGTTGCAAAATTTGAACCAACATCTATAAAAGTAGGTAAACTTCCAGTAGTGAGAGCGGTTAATCTTTGCATAGTCGTGGTCGGGGGATCAGCTATAAACTTGTATAATCGTGACTGTTTTGGATAACTGGCCAATATGTCCCTGAACACTGTGATCTTGTTCGTATATGGCATGTTCTGTTCAGAATGAAAGACAAAATCATGGCGCAAGGCATCAATAATTAACATCACCACTTTTGTATTGGTTTTTGTACAATTCTGTGTCAACTCTTGTAGAGAATTGATATCGGTTTCACAGATGGACTTGTTGGGCAAGACATCTCTGTGCAGTAATAGTCCCTTGCTGAATAGAAGTATAATTGAGGCGAAAGTGTACATAAGCCATAATAGTATAAACACGTACTTGAGCACCAAACACATTGTGTTGTTTTTTTTTTGTTTTAATATATTTTAATTTAATTTAATTATAATTTAACCATAAAATATTCATTATTACTACGATTGTAATTGTATCACTGCAGTCATGACTAGAATTATTACACTCATAATTCTGTGATTAAATACTACCTAACATTATAATTTTTTTTTTTTTTATAACTAATAAAATAATAAATAATAGGTACTTCACATCTTATACTGGATTTCTTGGTAAATAGGTACGTCCTACAATAATTTTCAATAATCATTATCCGTAGGACGGCATATCATCGTCACTCGTCGCTGTATCGGTATTCGCTAAAACGTCCTCATGCTCTCTTAAAACTCACAATGCTCATAATAATTAGTAAGTACATGTGTATAGCGTATATCTTACGACGTGTGTGGGAGTGTATGTGTGTGTAACCACATAAATATTAGTTAATACTTATATTTACCCTATGGTACCACCAAAGAGATACTACAGAATAGGTTTTCACGAATTAAGATATATCAGGATATGGAACGGAAAGAGCTTATCAATGTTTTTCTGAGTCCGCACGATTATCACTGTTTGGTATGACAACTAGCGCTTTATAGGATTGTTCTGTGTTAGCCGGCAGAATAAGGAACTAAATGACAATAGTTTATAAATCTCCCGGTTAATACAGAACCACCCAGTAAAGCGCTAACTGTCATGCCAAACAATGAGAAGGTTCGGGCTTCACTTATCACACGATCGTTCGTTATCGTGATCTATTCTATTGCAGAATTAACTAACCGTGGTAAACGGTAAGTAGATAACAATGTGATCTACTTCTATCACGATTTAAGATAGTACTATTGTTAATAAACAATATAGTACTTATAATTATTGTTCTATGATAGGTAGTCAGATACTCAGATAGTACTATTATACAACCTTGTAAACAAGTTGACAACTATCTTAAATCGTGGGTTTGTAATATCATATATTTTTTTTTTATCAAACACGAACTCGCGGGCTGACTGCAGATTGCCTGATTGCAGAATCGCATAGGTGCAAAGGCAAACGATCTCCCAAGTGCAAACTTTACTGTAGGCTGCGGCAGTGCGGCTACCGCTGCTGCTTGAGGCCAGTTCATTTTTTTTGCTTTGTTGTTATTATTTTTCCGAACGAGAATAATAACAATTTAATTATAATATCAAACAACGTTAATTTAACATTTTAACGTGCGCGATAATTTGTGATAGAGAACTCTACACGACATTCATTCGGTGGTTCGACATGCGGCTCAGAATTTACGTTAATTAAAAGCGAAACAACTTGACTCTATGTATCCCCATATATAATAAACACTTACATTATTGACAACCATATCTGATACCCGGCTATCTGCAGTAATTTAATAACCCGTACCGGTTGTACATAATATGATCAATGTCTTAAAAATATCTACTTTAATAATCGTCAATTATGATATAGTCTAAAACGTTTGCATGTTTATACGAGCAAAAAAATATTTCAACATAAAAAAATAGTTTAGTTCAAAATTCACTATGTTATTTTTAGGAGTCAAACAAACAATTTACAGAGTAGGTATCTTACATTTTGTTTTTAATATCAACCTTTTTATATAAAATAATAGCTCATTCCAGAAGAACCTAGAAAGTCTTGATGTATAATTATGATATATATCAAATCTTTCTAGAAGAAGCTATTTACTATAATTATAATGCTTGATTTACAATAATTATGTTTTTAATTTTTATCGCTTATGTAAGATATATGATCGAGTAATTAGTACCTAATGTAACATTTATGTGGTTAAGCCAAAATAAAAGTAAGTTAATGTATAGGTAATTTGTATCTTCTTACTAGTTTTTCATAGATTAAACTTTTCAAATGTACCTATATTTAATTAATGATGTTATAATCTTGATTCATAAAGCTGATCAAAAATCTATTGTTTTCAGGCTCTCGATGAATGTAATTTAATATAATTTTGAATTATCTTTAACATAAGAAATTGTTTTTAATAATAATTAATTTGAATATAATCTTTACTGCCAATCATAACAAAAAAAATGTCTCAAGCTAATATTTAATAATATAATGATGTTATTTCATACTTGTCATATATTATATTTTATACATAAAAACAGACTACAGAATGATTCACCAAGGATGCTCACCCTCATATTTCCCATTAATAATTAAATAATTAAATTCTGATTCTTATTTTTAAATATCTTTAAATATAGCAAATATAAAATAAATTGCTGTTGTTACATCAACTGATTAATATTATCTCAATTTTTTTGTTGTATGAATCAATTTTTGGTTCAAAGACTAAAAATTCAAACTGAAATCAAATAACTACTTTCAAAAAATTATATACAGGTAATAATGTTTAATTTTTTTTTAGTTTTGGTTATATACCTAATTTATAAATTATAATACATTTTTTATAGCATCGAAGAGTTGCACATTAGTTGGTATCATAATAGTGGCGGATCCAAGGGGGGCAGGGGCCTCGCCCTCCCCCTCCCCAGACTATAATTACTATAGAAGGGTATCTAAAATCATAAACGATTCCTAATCCAACCATAATAAAATTAATAACATTCCTAACAATTTCTTTCATATTTTTAGGAACGTAAATTAGAACATTATGTGTATTGTATTCATGGCTTAGAAGTAATTTTTTAAGGAGGCCCTCCCTCCCAAAATTAAACCCTGGATCCGCCACTGTATCATAATATAATCGTTTAGATTGAAAATTATCTCTGTACCTATAAACTATAGTATGTATTTGTACTAATATTTAAGCACTGATTAACTTGTTCAAAAGCAAATTAATCATTAAAAAATATAGCTCCATTATAGTCCATAGAATATATGAACTATTAAATTTAACAATAGATAATTATTTACCAACTAGATATCTCTATATTTTACTCCAAAATAAGTTATTTTTTATGATTATGATAATTTACAATTAATTCTTAATGTACAGATATATGGAAAGGAATACACACAAATATTCAATATTAAACATGTATATAAAATAAATTATTTTTCATTTTTATGGATAGTTTTTATTTTATTTTATAGGTAATATCTATTATCAATTGATTAAACCATAGTATTATAAAATATTTTGTTGTCAAAAATGGAATATTTACTAGCAAAGTTTCGTAAAAAAGATCCAATAAAAGAAGTTACTTTTGAAGACCTACAAGCTGTTCTTTTACGTACCCAACCTCCTGCTAAAAAAAAAAATATATCAACATGTGATTATAATGAAATTTGTCCAAACATTTATGTTGGAGATTGGTAAGTGTGAATACATTTTATTTCAACATGTTAAGTCTTCGTATTTTTCTTATAGGAACACCGCAAAAAATCTTAATTTATTGCTGTCACTGGGTATTACACATGTAGTAAATGCAGCTCAAGGCATTGGGTTTGGTATGGTTGATACAAATGAACAGTTTTATCGTCCATTTAATATTCAATACATGGGATTAGCTTTGTGTGATGATCCTAATGTTGCAATAAATGAATATTTTGATAGCGTATCAAATTTTATAGATGACGCTCTATCACAAAAAGGTTAGTTTTTACTAATTATTACTAAAATTTAATTTACAATCTAGTATATTAGTTTAAACAGGTAATATAGGTAAAAACCCATATTATATTCATATTTGTAGGTAAAGTGTTGGTTCATTGCATAATGGGTATTTCAAGGTCTGCAACAATTACAATTGCTTATTTAATGATAAAAAAAGGATTAAGAGCTAAGGAAGCAGTGGAAAAAGTAAAAAAAGCAAGAGACATACGACCTAACAATGGATTTCTTAAGCAACTAGCTCAACTCGACAATGACAGAATACATATTAATAATATTTAACATTGGTGCTGTAAACATATTATGATAAAAAAAAATTATATTGAACTATTTTTATGTCAGTCTTCATTTACGTTTTCTAGAGAAATCCGTGTCTTCATTTCATACATCTATTTAAAATAAAACTTGTTTGATTAATTTCTTATTTTGAGTAAATACTTTTATAATTTATAATAATTAATAGTACAATATATATTATTTACCATTAAAATAGCAAATGATGTACCAATAATTGAACCAGCTAATACATCAGTACAATGATGCATGTTATCAGTGACTCTAGTTAAAGCTGTATACCATGCAGATATAAATAATGCAAATTGAATAATAACCCATGCTACACTCTTCTTATAATTGTGTAGATACAACTTTTAAACATAATCAAATAATATATTTCTTTGTTATAACTAGGTATTATGTTATTTAAGTTATTTTGCCCATTATATGCCCTTTAATTACTTACAACTTACAATTGTGTATACTGTTGAATAGAACGCTAAACATGCATGGCCTGATGGAAAAGATGCCCTGAAATAATTTTATATATGCAATAGAAATATGCAGTTAAATACATATTTATTTGTTATAGGCACTGACGTACAGTGTAAAATAATTAATTTTCTTGGACTGTTCAAATAATTTACCTTGAATCATTTGATAAAGATACTTCTGGATTTGTGCATGTGTATTCTGAAATGAATTGATTTTGTGATATACAATCAATACTTGGTTTACACACATGAATAAAGTGAGGTCTTAAACGCCCAGTGTAATATTTTCCCAGATTTACTGTAATTTGGGCTAATCCAGCACCCAACCAAAAATAAATTATATTTACATATAAGCTTTTTATGTTGTTATGCATGGTCCAGTAATACTTCAAACTTATCTAAAATTCAAAAATACTGATAAATATAAAATAATTATGTTAAAGTACTAAACAAAATAATAGAATATGTAAATAATATGTAATGTATACAGAGTGATTCTTTTATCAAACAACATTCATTATTTCAAAAAGTGTACATTTTTTTTGAAAATATTTTTTTATATACTTTCAAGTCGCT
>NC_042495.1:43471484-43500025 GCF_005508785.2 Acyrthosiphon pisum | reverse complement strand
CCATTTAATGGAAAGAACAGGTAATATTTTATTAAATTAAACCATAAACTAAGAATAAATATAAATAAAATTGTAGTAATGTAGTTTAATTAAGCCTGGGAAAGTTAATAATAATTTTTTAATTGAGTTAAGTTAAGTTGATAGAAAATATTTTAAAAGGTGTAGATATAGTTAGTTATTCTATTTTTTTTTTAGTTCAGTTAAGGTAACAGTTATATGGAAACTTACAATTCACTTATTAATTTAAGTTAAGTTATTTATTTACTTTTTTAAAATTTGTATAAAATAGCCAGTAATATGGTTTAAAATAATAAGAAGTAAATGTTTATGCAACATGTATTATCAATAATTATTGTATTGCTTATATTTATTATTTAATTATTTATAAATGAATGTAACTTGGATTTGATTAAAATTTAAAAGTAACTCGTTATTAATTAAGTTTATATCATTAAAAATCAGTTAAGTTAATGAAAAATTTTTAAAAATTATGTTAAAAAAGTTTAAATTAACTTAATTTTAACTTTTTAACTCGTCTTAGATCAGGCTTGAGTTTAACACTATGATGTAGAAACACCCAATAACAAAATATATTTCATTAATCGGACGCTACACCCGCATGCGTTGTCTCCCTCTTACAAAATTGAACGGCGTTATGCAGAAAGCAACCAACCCTCAAAAACATAAATGTCAGGGATGGAAAACGTTATTAAACGGAACAAAACAAAAAACGAAAACGAAAAAAAAACAAAAAAGGAAAACAATTAATAAAACTAAAACAAAAAACAACTGAAAAATGATAACAAAAAATCCCAAAAACCGAAAAAGATTTAATAACGAAATCAAAAACGAAAACAAAAATAAATTATAGTATTATACATTATTAAATTATACCACGAAAAAAAATTCACTTGTCTTTAATTTTTAATCTTTAACTTTAAAAATATTTTGATTTAAAATTTAAATATTAAGAATAATTAATTTTAATTTTTAACTTTTAAGTGCATTTCTGTATTGCGTGTTACTATTATAACTTAAAAGTTAAAAGTTATAAGTTATAAGAATATAATATAAAAAAAAAATATATATATTATCAAAAACGTTATCTGGAAACAATTGGAAAATAACGTTTTTAAAAACGTTAATCAAAAACAATAAAGAAAAATAACGTTTTAAAAAACGTAATAATCAAAAATGTTTAAAACCGTTAAACAACAACGATATTTTTTAAATCAATAAACAAAAACGAAAACGAAATGATTAAAAACGTTTTCTATCCCTGATAAATGTACAACACAGCGAAAACTGTTTTCGTGTGAGGGAAAACTATGCACCTCTGTATTTATAGTAGAATTACCTAAATCCCACAACACATAAGGAATAACTTTATCTGTGTCGTAGCGTTTTGTTCTTTTGATAGCACTTACTAATAATTTTTAATAATATAAAACAACAAAAATTAATGTTCCTAAACTGTTCACTTTAATAATATTTATGTTGTTCAAATAATAAAAACGCTACGACACAGATAAAGTTCTTCTTTATGCGTTGTAGAATTTCCAAAATTCTACCATAAATACAGAGGGAGCATAAAGTTGTCCCACGCAAAACCGTTTTGGCTGTGTTGTGCATTTGTAAGACGGAGACAACGCATGCAGGTCTAAAGAAGTCGTAACTTAGCAAATTATGCTATAGTTATGCCATGAGCAAGTATTGCGTAGGTATATGATAAAGCTTAAATTAAAAATGCTTTAACTCACTTAAAAATTGAATAATCGTAAAAAATCAACACACAAAACATAGATAATGTTCATACCATTAAGTTTCATAATAGGTCGATTCAGTCTCATTTTGAAACTAATGGAGCTAAACGTGATATGTTGAGCTTAAATTTGCTATGTTCCGCACTTTTAAGACAAAAATAATGCATGCGGGTGTGACGTCCTCTTAAGTAAAAATAAAAATAATTCTATTGACCTATATTTTAAGTAAAGTTTAATGTGAATGGTTAACTACATAAATTAAATTATAATAACTAGGTACCTATTAATATTATTTTAAGACTAAAAATTCAATAGCTTCAAAAATAATGAATCAATTTAAATTATTTAAATTGTTTGTAAAAAATGTGTATCATATTTACCGAAACATTTGGTAGAAGAAGATAAAACAGACATAAGAATGTTTTTCCAACAGTTGATGTCTTATATGGATATTTAATTGTCTCGTCATCGCAAAAAAACCCTTTAGAAATAGGTTCAAGAGACGATGTTACCATAACCAATAACCCAACTATTAAAATAAAAAATTAAACGTAAAAAATAAAAATGACGTACGCCATGATTAACTGTATTATTGAAAATCATGATGACTAAATAGGTTTATTCATTTTAAAATTAACAAATGTAATATCTTACTTATTGAAACTAATAATACTTCAAAAACTATATCTTTATACAAATCCATTATATTTTACGGTAATTATTATCGTAATTAGTCTAGGAATTACTGTAATTGCATTATTTGCAATGGTGTCGTCTGAAAAAAAAACTGAATGAACCCTTTTTTAGATGTAAATATAATAATCCATATTAATATGGCCCTGATAAATCAGATTAAATTAATATGCCTCTATCCCTCCCTTTTATATAGTTATGAACATGTTGGTTTTGATATTATAAATATTAAAATAACACGAAGATAATAAGATATTTTTATCACCTTATATATTCCTGACTACGCACATATTTCTCATGGTAAAATTACTTAAGCTCAGATGTTGACACTTTAAAAAAAAAAAAAAAAACACTGAGTAAATTCATTAAAAATGAAATAGGTATATTAATAGGTAAATAGGTTGCTATGATCTAAATAAAAACAACATTTGATATGCGGCCCTGCGCCTGGGCATTTGCGCCACTGGGTGCTATACAGTAATATTACTGTCTCAATCTATCACTGTTTTTATAATTCATATATTTAATATTTTTCTATAATATTCTACATTAGAGATCCATCATTATTATACTGCATAATATTTTAGAGCACAGCTATTTGAATTTATTGGTTTCAACTTTCAAAACAATTTAAATTGTTAAAAAGTAGGTGTCGTTCTGCTCTGCTGTACCTACAGACGCAGAGTAGGGCGTTATTCGAATGAAATTTTATTTAGATGATTATTTAGATGATATTTTATTCGAATAAAAAATTATTCGAATGATTTCTTCACGATTATTCGAATAATTTTCAAGCGTTATTATTCGAATAAAAAATTATTCGAATAATTTTCAAACGTTATTATTCGAATAAAAAATTATTCGGATAATTTTAAAACATCATTATTCGAATAAAAAATTATTCGGATAATTTCCAAACGTTATTATTTGAGTAATTTTCGTTAATTTTGTTTGGGTAACCGTAGGCAGTGGCGGATTCAGGGGAAGGGTACAGGGGCACGTGCCCCCTATCAATTTTCTATTGAACATTTTTTTTGTGTTACTACGAGTATCATATACATGAAAAATACAGTAAATAAGAATAATACTACCTACTAGTATAATAATTATTTACATTTAAACTGATAAAAAGAGTTACAGCTTAGTTGCTTGATGCTTATCGATATATATTTATAACCATTTATAACTTTGCCTAATGAAATAAAACAATATTCTAGTATGCCGTGCAGATCACGCTATGGCTATAATATGCTCCTCGTATTCGAGGACGTTTTGAAATTATCAAAATAATTTTTATTTGAATAATAACGTTTGAAAATTATCCGAATAATTTTTTATTCGAACAATAACGTTTGGAAATTATTCGAATAATTTTTCATTCAAATAATAACGTTTGGAAATTATTCAAATACATTTTTATTCGAATAAATTGAAAAAAAATCATTCGAATAATTTTTTATTCGAATAATTATCTAGATAAAATTTTGCCCAACTCTGGGGCTACAGTAGGTTACAAGTGGGTCACTGTTATTTTTGGTTTTAATAATAACTATGCATTTTTGTCCAAATTTGAACTTAAAATGTTTGTAACATATAACTATATTATATATTTTAGATTTGTTGGTTAGTTGGTTACAGTATGAAATATTCATGATAATCTTTGTTTTAAATTTTAAAGTTTTCTAGATTTTATAAAAAATTGAACTTTAAATACCTATTTATAAATAATATTGTGCTTATAGAATTTCAATATTTATCAACTAGCATTATAAATACTTACCTATGTAAAACTGTGTACTTACATATTCTATTTTCAAAATATTCGTCCCAATGAATAAAATTGTATTGACATTTATATTTTATAGAATAAAAATTTAAAAAATTTCAAATTTCAAATGTCTATAAATAACTCAAAAGAAGTCGAATTATTTTGAATATTTTATCATGTAGGTATAGAAAATTATAAAATAAACATTTATGAAAATTTCATGTACCTACGACTATTAAAAATCAAAGAATTTTTATTATCCCAAAAGGTGATGACAGACACAAAAAAAACATCATTTTGAAATCAATATACATTCATTGGTCCGCTAGTCCACCGAGAATCTTAAATTTCGATTAAAAATTGAAAATTTACACCATTACATGTTTTTAGTTTAATTTCCTATGCATCATGTAGTTTAAATTTTAAAACATAATTAGACTAATCTAAAGCTAAAACTTAATATATTTATAACGCAATCTTTTGTGTCCCGTGAAGTGTGCAGACCAGGGATGGAAAACGTTTATAATTTTTTCGTTTTCGTTTTTGTTTATTGATTTAAAAAATATCGATTTTGCTTAATGTTTTTAAACGTTTTTGATGTTTTTAAAAACGTTATTTTTCTATATTGTTTTTGATTAACGTTTTTAAAAACGTTATTTTCCTATTGTTTCCAAATTACGTTTTTCATAATATTGTTCTTATTTTTTTATAATAGTAACGCGCAATATAGAAATGCATTTAAAAGTTAAAAATTAAAATTAATTATTCTTAATATTTAAATTTTAAATCAAAATTATAATTTATATAAAAATTAAAAATTTCTGATTTCAAATTAAAATGTTTTTAAATTTTAAAAGTGCATTATTGATAAATTAAAAAGTAAAGCCTTAAGTGAAATTTTTTTTCCTGGTATAAATATTATAATGTATAATACTATAATTATTTGTTTTCGTTTTCATTTTTGATTTCGTTATTAATTTTTTTCAGTTTTTGAAATTTTTTGTTATCGTTTTTCAGTTGTTTTTGTTTTATTAATTGTTTTCGTTTTTTGGTTTTTTTAGTTTTGGTTTTATTTTTTTTACGTTTTATTTTTTTCCGTTTAATAACGTTTTTTAAAAACGTTTTCCATCCCTGGTGCAGACCAGCTGGGATCAAATTATAATTATAAACTTTAAGTTATAAAAAAAAAACGAATAATCATAGAACAAAAACCTACTTTTAATTTTCACCAAATGTTAAAACTACCATTTTCCATGTATGGTAATATTTTAAAATAATTTTGACTCTTTTTGAGTTATTAATATCCATAAGACATTTTTTAAATTTTATAAACTATTTTTCGGTTAGAAATTCATAAAAGTTTTACTCTTCATAGCTAAAGTAACAAATTTCACATAAGTTTTACAATCCATAACAAAAATAAAGTTTAACTTAAACTGGACATTAGAGTTTTAAGAGCTTTTAAACTTTTAATTTTTACGATATTTGATATTCAGCGGTAAAATATTGAATTCCATTAATCGATTTTTGATATTTTTTGTATTTCCAAAATTAATAACTACTTATAGACTCTTGAAATCTTCAACAAATATTAGTATTTTACATACATACTCTTTTTGAGCTTGTTATAACCATGATAATTTTTTCATGTAAATTATTTTTCGGTTAGAACTTAATAGAAGTTTTTCTTTTCCTAGCTAACATAATAAACTTTAATACACGTTTTTCAAACTCTTGTTCATCGAAAAGTCATGCTATTTATAGCAATGAGATATTTTAGATTTAAAAAAAATTGTTTTTTTACTATTAAATTTGATTATTATTATTTGGTTAACTTTTTCATACAAGTATGACAACGTCTCTGCTCAGAATCGTTTTTCGTATACAATGATTTATCATTGAATTCAAACATAACACGTCATTCATTACAACGAAATGCTCGAAAACTATACTGTATATACCTAGTATAGCCGTACCCACTTGCCTACACTTTTTTAAAGCTGTTTTATTCTACTTTCTAAATTTAATAAATATAAAATTAGTAATTTTTAAAAAGAAATCGTTTATAACTCCAAATGACGCTATATTTACCTATTACGTTTTTTGTTTTTATTTTATTATTCTATAGAATTCTGATTTTTCTAATTTAATAAAAATAATTTATACATTTCTGGTCTGATTATGTTTGTTTGTTGATAGTACAGTAAAAAAGCTCTGAATTAAAAAAAAAAATACGAATCAGCAAATGTGCAGTGGATTCGGTATGTTATGTTTAAAAAAAAGTTTAGTTGCACTATCACTAAAAAAATAAGAGTTATGGCTGGTCACTTCTTCACGTCACATAGTATATTCACACCTTTTTACTTTTATTGTCACTTGTCGCGTGTAAGTTATAAGCAGTGTTGTAAAAAATACTTTCAAAATGTATTTAAGTAATTACTCAAATACTTTTAAAATATCACCCAAATACTATAAATAGTTAAGTATTTGAAAAAATCTTCAAATAAAAAAAAAAATTCTATTTAGTTCTAATATAATTTGTTTTAATCAATAATTTTTTTATTGTATTTTGACAACATGATTCTTTCAATAATCAAAATGCTATTCAGTTATGTTAGTTCTTTTTTAGTGATAGTTGCACCACAACAATGAACTTTTCTCTACAGAGAGTAACATATTAGTTTAAAGCTATATAGTATGTATTTGTCCCGTTCCGTCGACGTCTCGACGATAAACAATAATGATTATATTGATAACTATTTTCTTGGTAAATAGGTGGTACTTACTAATATTATTAGTAATAATATTTTCTTATTATTAAATTATAAAGTATAATAGTTAAAAAGCTATTATTGCATAATATATATTTTGTTATCTACCTATCTACATATATAAGAATCTAACTTGATTTTGGAGACGAAGGAAACCGGTTTGTTTGTTTATTTATTATTATTATTAAATATTTATTTATTTGTTTACACTTGCATTTTTCCATTTGAAATACATATTATTCATTGAACAAATAATTTATTGTTACATATTTTCTACCTTATCTCTATTCTATAATAAAAAGAATAAAATTTAGTATTTACCATTCCAGTGGTTGAATTCAAAATGTAGGATATATATCATTTTCAGAAATTAGCAATAACAATAACTACAATATGTAATTATATTATATTATTTGTATAGCCAAAAAAATAGTTATATGTTTTTAAATTAAATTATAAAAAAATAATTTAATCCGGATGAAGGTCGGGCAGCTAGTACTTTATAATTTAACAATACGAAAATATTATTACTATAAAAATAACTATTGCAAAATTATTTTTTCTTAAAATGATTTCCAAACTTAAATATTTACAAAACGACTAACATAATTTATTAAATACATATTATTTTATCTAACTTGTCCTCAACTTAATTATTTAATTAAGTGTTATTCAATCAGGACATATTTAAATTGTAACAACAAAATTAATGAGCAACTATAGGTATTAATTTTAATAAATTATAAATATTAAATATTACAAATAACAAATTTAAAAAATGTACTCAAATAATTACCATTATGCATAGGTATTAGGTATCATATAACAGAACATTTTTTGTTAAATATTAGGTACCTAAGAGTCGACAGAGATTCTTCATTCTTTTAATTAAGTATGTCTATTTTTGAATAATTTTCGTCATTTCTGTATATTATCCAAAATGTCCTTTAGAATCAAGTATTATCAAATCGTTTAATCTAAAACTACCAATAGTTGTTCTTAAATTGTTTTTAGCCTGTTGAAAAATCGTTTATTTGAAGCTGTGGTAGTCGGTGAAGATTTATAGTGGTATAGCCAGTGAGACGCGGGTAAGCCCGGGCCTTATCCACCTTTCTTCAAAAATAAATGTTTTATATCGTATTGAATGTGTCGTCTATCTGGATATGATTATATTATATTATATTATTATATCATATTAATATATTTTAAATGCTGGTTTAGTTATTTAAATTCTAACGGTTTTTAACAATTTGCGGTTCAATTACTGATCGGTTCCCAAATAATAGGCACCCATCGAAATGCATAGTGTGATCCAAGCGACTAAGCTACAGACCGTATATTAATCTACTTGATGTATCAAGTATCAAACTTGTCGCATTCCCCATGTGAACTATTTCAAGTCTCCAGTCTCCACTATAATATAATATTGTCCATTCGATTATTCAATTTATCGCCAAAAATAACAAGACGTTTATAATACATTGTAGGCAGATACCTAAATACTTTCGATTAGTCTATACCATAGGCTTTAGTTGCTAAGTCCTCCAAAAATGTTCTACATTTTTTTTAAGCTTACCTATTCAATAATATTATCATTTAGTAGGGCTTCAACCCCCAGTCCCACACCTCAAACGCTACCTATAACGCTAAATTTGCGTCTATTTCTAATCATCTGTCGATCTTATTTTTGTTTAGTCCGTTACTCATTTTCAATATATGAAACTTTTTTTCACGCCACAACACCTACAGGCCATTCAAAAGCAACTTTTGAAACGGTTTCTTAGCCTGATGCCAGAGAGGCATTTTTTCCCAAGACTTATAAATATTTGCATTACTAAAAAAATTTACATAAGATTCAACTATAAAGTTATCACATAAATACATGATCGGGAATCGAAGTGGGGGGGGGGGGTACGGAGGTATAGCATCCCTCTACTATTTTGTTAGACGGAGATAAGTAGAATGTTATGATGATATCAGGAAATTTGAATTGTAAGGCATCCCTCCACTTATCTTGAGCCATTTTGACCACTGTACATGTAATTTCATCTATTCTGTGGTTATATTTCTTTGAAATATACTTATTTTTACTTGATGATTTAAAAAATATAATATACATTAATTCTCACTAAAGTTTCTAATTTAATAATTTGTAGAAAACAAAAACAGTTTTAATTATCAAATCAATAATTGTGTACAGCAGAAATATAAACAAATATTAAAATGGTCATTATCTATTATTTTACTAAAATAGATTCATAAATTAAATTAATATTCTAAATAGTATAAAATAATAATACTAAAAACAAAGCATATTATATAAACATTAAAAAATTAAAACACTACCTAATGAATAATATTAGTACAAAAATTAATTAATTTTGTAATTTAGTACTAAATTAACAATCTTAATAATAATAATAATAATAATAATTAAAATGAAAGCTGATTATATTATTAGAATTTTTTTAAATGTGAACAGGTAACAACAATTACAGATCTGCTTTTTTTTTAGTAAAATAGTTAATAAATTATACTTATGACGTTATAACAAACAAAAAGTATACATTTATATGGAAGGAACATAATATTATTATAGTGATGTTGGAAATATATATATTTTCTAAAAATATATTATACAAGATATATAAAATATATAATAATTAATATAAAATGTGCTTTTATTTAACCACAGCTTAAAAATAAATAAATTGCATTTTTTTTTTAGTCTTGTATAATAAAAAGTGATAGTGGCTTTGAATTTAATATAAATAAAATGTCTAATCAGTAATGTTTAAAAAAAATACCCAAAACCATATTAATTCTTGTAAAAAAGTTTTAGCATTAATGTTTAATGAAAAAATAGCACCTATACAATAACTGCACAAAATCTTGAGGATTCCATTTATGAATAAAATAAATATATAAGGTACTTACCCTCGTTAACTAATTGATCACAAAAAATAATTATAATTGAATGTAATTTATGTATATTATATTCAAAATACACCTATACTTGAAAAATGTATAAATAAAAAACAATACAATTATTTGTAATAGTCTTTTTAAAATTATTAAAATGTTAATAAAATGAAAATTGCGATTAAAAATTATCTGTAATTAATTTAAGATTTTATTTTGAAAATAATAAATATAATTAGGATTAACAATGTAATATGATTCCACTGTCCAATGTCATTTAAACAAACGAAAAAAAAAATTAATTTTGTCAAATTATTTATTATAATCAATATATTAACGATATATTCAAGAATACTCATACAATTTAAATGCAGTTTTGGAGCATTAGTGCATATTTATTTGAGTTCGGTTGTTTGTAAATTATTTGTAGTTTCGATGTCATCTGCTGAAGAATTGCGTTTTCGGAGGGATTTATATTTTGACGCAAATAATTCCGATACGTATAATGCCTAAAACATTAAGTTTAAGTCTAATATATAGGTACACAAATTAAATACATAATTAACATCTGTATAGATAGGTATTTCACTATGTTCGGACTTTTTTATTTTGATATTTGATTATTGAGTTTTTAAAGATGTCCATCAATTTTCAAAAGTACAAACATCAATAAGACACTACATTCATAAATATATAAGTACACATACAGAGCATGTTATTCTAAATTTTATTTTACAGACTTTTCTGACATATATATTATTAATCGGGATTTCTCTAAACTTTTGACATTTATAGTAGGTACATATATACAATTATTATGCAGGCAAACTGCATGCATACACATATATTTGAAATTGAATATTAATATAAAAATATTATTTATATATTGTACATTTGTAATATTTAATTGTTCTTTATACAAAGCAAATCAAAAAGAAAAACAAAATTACTGATTATAATATTTTGAGTTAAATTAAATTACGAAATAATAGTAGCGGTAGGTATTATTGTTCAACTTGTATTATAATTTACTACGTAATGTTAATATCAAGTTTTTATTTATTTATTGATTGTATTAGGAAAAGAGGGACAAAATATTTTTAACTCGTACCGCCCTTTCAAGTTAAAACCCATTTACATAACAATATCAACCTAATAAATAAATAAAAACAATAGATAGCCAAAGAACGTGTGTTAATGTGTTATCATGTATCTATCAATGTTAAGGTTATGAACTACATTGTAAAAATATTACGAAAACAAGAAATATTTATTGATATTATTTTCATACTAATAAAATAATATTAACTATATTATAGTAATATACTAATGTACCACACAGACTGTTGAAACAAAAAACAAAACTTTTTTATTTTCTCATAAATTAAAATTTTAAAATCCCCATAACCCACATATCCTCCAAACCAATTATCATGGAATATATCCTTAGCACACAAAAGTGAAAAAGCTCAAAAACTGCTCATTCAAATTTTTATTTTGATACGTCAATATTTTCAGAAAATTGATCCATTAAGTAATATTTTGTAGAAAAGGGAAGTTCTTTTTAATACAACACAAGTTTGTATCTCCACAAGCCACTCCATAAGAAGTACAAAAAATCTCAAGAATTTGAAAATATGGTCATAAAGTAGGTATATTAAAAAATTCCAAAAATCAGAATAACTGGGTTATTGAAGAAAGAAGGAGGTGAGCTCTAACCGAGGTGAATCACCCTATAAATAATCATAATTAATAATTATCAAAATATTTGATGTATAAAATTATTGTAGGCTACTTAACGTTGATTTTGGGTACTCGGGCTTATTGCATTTTAGTTAGTTTAAGACATGAGTAACAAGTAATAATTATGGGCTATTATAGTACAATAATGTCATAAGTAAAAAAAAATTTAATTTTAAGGTTTAATATCTTTGGAATCGAATTTATTTTTTTTTAACAGATACGCTATATTTGTTATTATTTTATAATGAATTGTAAAATTAACTAATTTACTATTAATTATTGTACCGAATTCTATACAGAAAATATTATAAAATAAATATTATAATAGACCATAACTCTAAATGTTTTAGAAATATTTAATTTTCAAGAAATTAGGATAAAAGAAAAGAGTTAAGCAAGTCACATTTTAATATACCTAAGTCCCCTCCCCCCCCAAAAAAAAACAAAAATATTTTGATTAAAGTAATCTTACAATAAAAATAAATTATCAAACTTAAAAAACGATCTCCTGAACTAAATTTTACTTGTGACTTTATTGTACTTACCGGAAGTGCAATAGTTATTGTAATAATTAAATTAAATTAAATTTGGTTATCTATATAGGTACTAATAAATATTTATGGTTATGTATTTCAAATGTATGTATTGTCAGTAAAGAAAAAACATTCGAATTGATAACGATAAAAATAAAATAAAATATTATTTTTTATTTTTTGTAATTACTCCAAGTTACGTAAAATAATATTTTCAAAATATATGCGATCAAATCGAGAAAATGGGCTAACAAATGTGGAAATATATTTTTAAAAATACACATTGACCCCATTAACCAGTGCAGTGGGTCCAATAGAAGAATTTTTTCTTATGTATGTGTAAATTGGGACCAGCCTGTTGAGTCCATTAACCATCCAATAAGCTACAACCACAGATATATATATTAAACTAGATTGCTAACTATTGATAATACGTGAAGCGAAGTTCCGCCATTTTATCTGAGGCCAGAAGTATTATCAATTATTAGAAAATTTATTTAAATCATTGATAATTGATAAAAAAAAATTGTTTGCTAAAAATATGGACCAAAAAATAATTATTTATGTACAAAATGAATTAGCAACATCTTCAATAGTATTCAAAGAGTGTAATGATTGTTGGGATGCAACAGACTTATATTCAAAACCAAATAAAATAGATATGATAAACCAAATAACAAGAACATACCTCAAAATACGACTACATGCCTACAGTAAAATACTGACATCGTCAATTGCAAAAATGTCGAGCATAAGACAAAAACTGACCAAAACAATTTTATTTTATAATATGTAATCTACTCTGATCAATGTTATATTAACAATAGCTTACTATAGTAAAGCTATAATGATTTTTATATTATACAATCTGACAACTAATGTTTAATTTTAAATACTTGGGTACCTATGTGATTTATTTAATTTATTTAAGAATTTATTAATGTTAAAAAAACTGAAGATGATCGATTTTTTTTTTATTTATATGTAAAACTAAAAATATCCAAAAGTATAATAAATAATAATAGTAACTTGTGAACTAAAGAATTATTTTTCTATTGAAAGGAAAAAAAAACATTTGTTATCAATATAAATAATAACTGATATGGTGTTCCGGCCTCGATTAAAATGGCGGATTATTGGCTTCAATTAAATACACAGACTGTATAGGCCAGTTAGCAATCTAGTTTAATATATATATCTGTGGCTACAACTGGTATAACAGAACATGATCTAAAAAATTAGATTTTGCAAGAAGTCAATAGTTTATTTTAAAATTATTCTGATTTTGATAGAAAAACAATTCTGTAAATAGATTATGGTTCAGTGAAATCTGTAATTTTTATTCAATTCATACCTACGGGTGATTCCCTATTAAAATTAACTAAACATATAATTAATATTATAATATTGTACATTTTGGTTGAAAAAATAATCTACATGACGTTATAGTCCATCTCCAGTTTATAAATCGAATATTCAAATCGTTTTTTGAAACATTTATTTCCTTAAAAGTGGTTTAAAAAATGGTAGATAAATTTAAAAGTACAATAAAAAAATTTGTAGTTATGAAAGAACTAGAAAATATTTATTGACTAATTTTTATTTTTGTTTTATATAAATAATAATTTCTCATTCAATTTTTGATTATTACTTATAATTATTAGCTATCACTTATCAGTTATTAGCACGATTTAAGATAGTATCTTAAATCGTGGTTATTAGTAATAATTAGTTTGAATGAAAAAAAACCATCATACTATGGTAATTGGTAATGACTAGGACCCGGATTTTTAAGCAAATGCATATTCTTCTACATTTGACGTATAATAATTCTGATTAAATATCTTGATGTTTCGTAAGACGTAGATTCTGCTGTTAATTTTTTTTTTTGCATATTTTTGCATATTTGCATCAAAATGTATAATAATTGCATATTTAGGGGGAATTACATAAAATGTGCATATTTAATAAATAATTAATAAAATATTTTAAATTGTATTCAAAGTTTGATATACATGCCGATTTTGCTCGATCACCGACGTTCCTGACACATATAATTCGACCGAATAAAAAAAAATATTTTATTTCATTTATATTATTTAATGATAACTCGATCAAAAATGAACTTTCGATAATTATATCAAATTTCCAATGCATAACAGACACTATCACGTATCTAGAAAAATCGGGTGTCAATTTTGGAAAAAGTCTAGAATTGGTTCAAAATGTAGAAAATAAGTTGAGTGAAGGAGGGCGAGGTATTGAATTTGCTAAAGTTAAACTATCGGAAGTATTATCAAAAAATCCCGGATTATCACAAATAAAAAAATTTCCGAAATTATAAGCGGAGATATAAGAAACGATGATGAAGACCTTGCATAGTATTCACCAGAAGATATTTCTTGTTTCAAATGTGCACCCATTGTGTCAGCAGACGTGGAAAAAAGTTTTTCGAAATACAAGGTGATGCTACGCGACAATCGTAGAAGTTTTCAATTTGATAATTTAAAATCACATTTTGTTATATCATGTTGGTACTCATTCAACAATTATTAATTAATACACATTTTTATGCTTTATACACATTTAAAAAAATGATATTTAAATTGTATTTTTTTTTCACTTCATACTATATTTTTTTATTTTTTTTTAAACAATACATTTTTTTGCATATTATTTGCATATTTTTGAATTTTTGAGTGTATATATAACAAAAATGTTTGCATAAAAATCCGGGCCCTAGTAATGACGAAAGCTTTTTCGCTCCGCTTGGAATTTCAAAATATGCAGATTTGTTATTAATTATGATCTTGCAAAACATAAAAAAAAAATAATCATAAATTTGATAATATTTATTGTCTTATTACCATAAACATCTTCGTCAATTCATATACGTATACATATTGTAAACAAATCTAACAGGTATACAAACTAATTTAATAGTATATTATTTAAATAAATTCATAATTTTCCTTTTTATCATAAAACATAGAAGAATATCATAAATTTAATTTATTTATTTTGAAAGACCACAGTATTTTTTTAAAAATTAAGTATTTATACAAAAAAACATTTAGTGGTTTAATTTGAAGAATTTCCACATTAATCTTTACATTTTATCCTTTTGAAAATTTTTTTTTTATTATTACAATTGATCATTTGGCTTACAGTTATAGTAGCAGTGGTAATTCCCAAAATTGCTCCAGCCAATACATCACTCCAATGATGTTTATAATCACTGACTCGTGATAGTGCACAAAACACTGCCATCAAAATAACCACAAATTGAGCTAAGCTTCTTGCCATTCCATATTTAGATGTCTTAATTCGGGCTTGTAAATATAACTAATATAATATAAATTATAAAACGATTATTAAATAATTTAAACATAATATTTTAAAAGAGAAATCCACACTTACCGCTAAGTAGACCATACAATAAAACGATAATGAAGAATGCCCAGAAGGAAATGATAGTCTACTATCGGTAAATTTGTTGGGCCTTTCTCCGCCGCATGTAAAATCTTCGTTATATTTTGTTTTATTTATGATATTATTACAGTCCACGTCGGGCTTACAAATGTCTAAAAAATGTGGTCTCAATCTTCCTATTGTATATTTACCAATATCTGTAGTTAGTTGTGAACAAGCTGCTCCAAATAAAAACCATAATATATTGTTGTATACGGAATACAGCCAATTAGGAATAGGTGTTCCCAATAACGAATAACGCGATTGTTCATTGTTTCGCATTGAATATTCAATAAATAAGATCTATAAATATTTTTTAAGTAGTAATTACGGTTATTCCTTATTAATAAATAAATACAAAACAAAAATGTTTAATGTGGTTTCAAGATGTTTGGTCCATTTTTTTATAACAATGTCCATAAGTTATGTTTGTTGACAAATGGCAGTCCATACTAGTTGAAAGATCTTTAACTTAAAAAGTTATCAACATAATATATTATAGTATTTTGTTTTCAAACATATCATGCGAATATTTATTACTATCTACCGAAAACTATAATAGACAATAGTACATGTATCCTAATATTATCTATAGTCAAAATTACACTTCAATAAAAAAAATTATATGAAATGTTTTAAATTGAATGCTTACTTTAATAATGTGATAATTAATACTAATAATTACTTAAATTTTACTATTTTAATATAATACTAACATCTTATACAGCAACTAATGAAGTAATAAGTGATAGGTATATTGATAAAGGTTCCTGTGCCTATATGTAGTTTTAAATGCTTGAAGTAAAGTAGTTAATAATAATAATCTGAATTGTTTTTGAGTTTTTATAAAATAATTGAAAATAATTTGGTTAAAAAAGTACGAAATAATATTTGAAACACTGGTATTGGATTGTTGAATAATTGTATATTGTAAACCTACCAAAATTCAAAACTGTATTATGGGATGACTGTGATAACTGGTATATATTATACAGACATAAAAAATTGAAATAGTTCGGTGCCACGTGTATAGGTTTGAAGATTTAGGGCTGTGAATTACACGATAAGTGTAAAGGCGCGTTTACCTTAAGAGGATGTCCAGTCCAACATCGTCAGGAAACATATTTTTCTGACATTGTCGTCGATAATTAATATTTGATACCACTTATGACGGGAAATCGGAAATATTGTCGACGACAATTTTTCTTTGGTCTGTACGGGGCTTAAAGCTCAGATTAATTGTTGTCTCCGTCTTACAAGTGTGTAACATAGAAAATTATTGTACGTCCAGCAGAACACGTTTAGCTCCGATACCTTAAAAATTAGAGTGAATTTTTACCTCTTATAAAATTTAAAAGTAAGATTATTATCTATAGACAATCTCCAATGCTTTTTATTATATTTTAATTTTAAAGCGAGTTATGTGTATTTTAAAATTGTAAATAGTTAGTACTCTTAAAATATTCATAACTCTCTTTAAAATTAAAATATAATAAAAAGCCCACACGATTTCCTATAGGTTATGTATACATAATAATCTTACCTTTACATTTTATAAGAGGTCAAATCACTCTAAATTTTAAACTAACGGAGCTACGTGTGTTCTGCTGAGCATACAATTTGCTATAATGTTGCGTACTTATAAGACGGAGATAACCAAAGTCTGTGTAACGTCCTAGTAAGGCGCGTACACAAGAGAGCATATTTTGTGCGTCGCAAATCGCGAGCATGTGAATGAAGATGCGAATTAATTTTATTCGTTTGTGTGTTTTATATGGTGTGTACAGATGAGTCGAATGTGCGCGGTAATCCTTTGAGCATGACTAAAATACCGACAGTGATCGGCTCGTCATGAGAGTCTATTCGACAAACACTGACGAATACTTCCGAATTCTTGTGAACGTCATCTACACGCTCGTATGATGGGTCGCACACGAATGTACGTGAGCATTGGCTATTTTTCTTCGCTCGTGTTGTGTTTACGCGCCTTTAGAGCCCGAACACGAACGAATGCATGTGAATGCTACCGAACGAACCAATGTAAACGGTCTAGCGTTCGCTCCAAAGGAGATCTGATCAAAGGGTTCGTTATAGGTTCGATCTCGTTTGTTTATTATTCATTAGTTCGTGTTCGGGGCGTTCGGGCTCTAAATGTAAACCCACCTTAACAACAGCATACAAACAATGATAGATAATATTTCTATACAGGGTGGTTAACCAAGCACGCTCACACCACTTTTATTATGTATGTACTTATGCATTTATTCAAATACTGATTATTAGAATTTAGACCATAATATTTTCAAGTACTTAGATTTAATTTAATTATTTAAGGCGTATCCTGTGACGGTACGAACTAAATTTTTTTTAAATAATGTTGATGTAATTGAATCTAAATTTATATGGTTAATTTCCTAGTAATTAAACTTTGTGTACAAAGAACTTAATAATTTATTAATAATTTATTTAGTACTGGTTATTATTAAGCAGTACTTAATAATAATTTTATTTTAAATATAAAATATAAGAAATACCTAATTAGTCTACTTCCTATTATACTCGGGCAATTTTTTCAAATGATAAAATTGTAATAAATTAATATTAATTACTGTGATTTAAATTATCGCTATTATTATAGCTCCCGATTTAAACCTGTGTTCATGTTGTTATCACAGACGGCTATTATCCCATTAGTACTTAAGTCAAAAACTAGGCTCGTTCAAATTTTGATTAACAAATCATTTTTCAAAAAAATTATCTTCTTAACAGTATACAATAAAAAAAAGGTGGTTTTCATTTAAAAAAGTTTATTTCGTAAAATTTGCCACATAACACTTCTTATATTATCCATAAAATATTTTAGGCTTTGAATGTATTGTTCTTAAGTAGGTTGTATATATATAAGCAGTATACCAACAATTTAAACTAATAAATTCATTAATAAAGGAAAAATATAGGTGAATGTGCTTGGTAAATCACCCTTTATATAAAGACAAAATAAATAAACATGGACACGGATTAAATTAAAAAATAAAATATTATGATACGCACACATCAACACCTTATAGGATATTTATGAACGCTGGTTGGGATATGTAGGTACAGCTAGTGGAATGACGTCAGGGGTAATCGAGTAACGGCCGGAGTGGTGATGGGTGGGTAATCACCAATAAGTGATAATTTATAGTATCAACTATTTTAGTAATAACTACTGACAGGTAGTTTCAATAATTATGACACTGGATGCGCTTTTATCGGGTTATTAATGCTGCTGGGTGGGTGTAAATGAGTAATATTAGACTATAGCCTCTGAAAAATGTCAATTTAACCCATAGACATAATATAGATTATAGATCTATATTATGTCAATGATTTCACCACGCAGCGCGCCACTGGGTATAGGGAGCAGAATAGAAATTAAAAATCCTTAAATTTGTTATTGGAAATTAATAATTAACTAAGTATATACTAAATTTAAATGTTTATCGTTTTTAAATAAACTATATTTAAGTATATGGAAAATGATTTTGTTATTTTTAATTTATTTAATTTTCTATTTTAGCAGAAAGAAAAAAACATTTCGTGAAGCGATAAGAAATCTAAAAACAAATTTGAATTTAGCATAAAGTCTACAATGATTAATTAAATTTTCAAAAATATTGATTTTTTTAAATCAATTCTTTCAAAGGTAGGGATCAATTATTGTAGCCTTACCGTTCCATTGAAGACTTTTTGCGGAATTCAAATTTGTTTTCAGAATTCTTATCGCTTTACCAGATTAATTGGTACGTTAGAAATATAACACGTCTACAATCTATGTTGTTCGTGTTTAATTTTAAGTATCAGTTTATTAATAAAATAAAATACAACTATATGAAATGGAGATGTAGTTACTAAAAAAATATGTTCAGCTACTTTACTGATGAAATTGGATAAACAATTTTATCAACAAATAACAATCACGACTAGCTAAATAAACATGTATGTTATTCACAAAATATTGTGAACCCATTTTACGGACATTAATGGACATGGACAAAACGTCTGAAGACCTTTTCGGTAAATTATTACTTACTACTAATGTGGGTAGTCCTAATCCAACTGTATATAAAATACTTGATGAAACAGTTGATTCTTTGAATGGATATCGAATAGATTCATCGCCACAGAAGAATCCTCTTTGATATGGAGAGCCAAACATATAAAACATCAATACAGGAAATCCAACTGGTAAAAAATAAATATATTTTTTATGTAGATAATATCACATTACCTAATATAGTAATTTATATAATTATAAAATATGTAGCATAAAAAATGTATATTATGGTATACTTGTGCTTTATATTTATCATTATTTATAATAATAATAATAATAATAATACTTTTCAGTGGCTTTGTGGTTGGTCTCAGTCACTAACGTGTTCTGAGGTCAAGTATCGACCGACGTCGCTAGTTCCCGGAATAGTGACCACCCGGGTTTTTAGTGACCAATCATCTCCCCACATAAACGTGTTACTCAAAACGTAGACCCCCTCTACACAAATTCTAATGACCATAGTATTCATCCGATGCTTATAAGATCAATAAAAAAAATAAATACTTTTTTAATTTCTTCTCATATTTTAGAGATGCATTATACAATACAGCCATTTTATATAGCCAATGCTATTTATTTTTATAACTTAGATTAAAATTTTATAATTTAGGTGTAACAAAATTTCGCATACAATTTTAGGTTTATTATGTTTTGTAAAAATACTCACGAAAATATGTTAATAATTCTTTGGGTTAACATTATAATTAATAGATACAATACTCATCACTCATCAGTCATCATATTATATTATGTAATTTAAACAATCGTTTTACGGATTAAATTGCAGTAAATACAAGGGTGTAATTTCAGAATTATGCGTATAATTTAAAATATAATCAGAGCCACTCTCTTCGCTGAAAAATAATCTTACATTTAAAAGTTATCACTTATCAGTTACCATCACTTAAACTGCATTAAGAAATTAAAAAAAATATTAATTATTTTGTTATTTTAATACAATAAAAACATAAATATGTAATGCAAAAATTATAATAGATGAAAATAATGAATGACAAAATAATGAAAAATAAATTAGGTATTCAAGAAAAAAGTACCCAAAAATGTTTTGAATTAAGATTGAAAAATGTCTGAGAGATTTATCCTTTAGATTTTTTTTTTATCAGTAGTTACCTAAAGTATAACCTTGTAGGAGAAAGTCATACGAAATATATTAAGTTTGTACATAAATATACAGTACCTACCTATACAGTACAGTTATTAGGATTTTGGGGGGCCCCACCCTCTATTTACACCACGTCACCATTAATCATAAACTATTATTAAATTCGAAAAAAAAAGTGTCAAATATCTAAGAATATATTGTCTACTGTACAAGATATTATATCTGTCGTAGTAGCTATAAATAAGCAATACATAGCCTATATGTATAGGCATGATGTAGAGAAGACAAGGTGACACAACTTGTACATATTATTCCGTTCGCAAAATTTCTCGGCAATTTGTTAGTTCAAATGTCTCGTGCAGGTAGCGCCACCATTCGTCCGAAGTCCGGTTTTTATATTGTAAATACATTGTTTTTAATGTAAAATATTAAAAATGATTTACATTTTTGTCGTTTTGGGTATTATTATTTCAAAATTAAAAATATTAACCAAGTAAGAATTATTTTTAAGTAATAAATTTGAAGAATTTGGTAAGTAACATAATATACACACAGTATAGTACAGCTCGATTGTATGTCATCAGAATTATAATTCTGGTTGAGCACCTCCTATAATTTTTTCTCACAATACTTATTTAGAATATTCAATTAAATGTGATTTTTAGAGATAAAATTAACTTACAAGTATTTTATGCTATAATTACAGACATAAAAGCCTATTAAAAAAAGGTCTCTGTAGTAACTGCAGAGTAAGCCACCAATAATAAAGACTACAGCTTACAAGATATAAGAATTAAATGTATTCGTAAATCTAACCTAACCTACGACCTAACCTACGACCTACCTACCAACTAGTAATTTTATATATATACATCATTCAATTACCTACAAATTTAAGAATCTTACTAATCATTAATCAGTTATAACTTTTAATAATTAAAAGAAATTTGATTATTATGTAATAATAATTTGCTGGCATTTAGCTAGTATATTTAATATGTTACATAGTATTTAAATTTAAAATCGATTAAAAGTGTCAATTATAATTTAAATTCTTAAGATCTCATGCACACACCCACGTGCAATTTGCATCATGCAAGTTATTAGTCGCAAATCATAATTAATCAATCACGTTCATATGTAATTTTTGATAGTACGAGTCAATTGTATAGAAAACTTTTTTGGTGCATAATTCACACCACTATTTTGGTACAGGAAAAATAAAAATTGAAATATGTGTTGTACGAGAGTACAATGTTTTAGTTATGGTGTATTGGTGTTTAATGGTTTTTAGAAACTACTAATGCCAATTATCGATTTACGATAATTTAACTTTCTTAATTGGAAACCTACATATTTAATACATTAATTTTAATTCCAGAACAGTTTAGTTTAATATAGAAGCATAAATTAGTAGATATTTTGTTGTAAATAATTCTAATGTGTGGACACGGGACAGTATAACGTAATGACCTAGCTGGTGTGGGCGAGTGTGTGTGAGTTTCTTTACGTTTGGAAGTGGTTATGAAAAGCAACCTCGTGTCTTTATGTAATATACAAAAAAAGTCGTGCAAAACGATAAACAAATGCAATTTATTTTAACGAATTAAATTAATACAACAGTCTAGAAAGAATATCAAAACACTATTAGAATATTTGCAAGGTATAGTCAATTATATGTATGCGATAATATATTCGGAATCAAATGTCAAACTAAAATGTAATTATATAAGTGCATTGATACCTATATACATACATACATTTTATAAGTCTAACGTTTTAGATTCTGAGCGGAGCGATAAATGTATTGATCTTATAATGATGTATGTTTTAAAAAATAAATGTTTATTATATTTTGTGTCTGTGTACACGATAATTAGTCGAAATAATGATTCGATTTTCAACTTCAGTATCTTGTTCGATGGGAAATAAATCTAGTTGGTGCAATGGGGAAGTCAAAATTCCCAGTAATTTTCAAAAGCACCGGGAAAAACAAAAAAAAAAAATTAAGGAAAAACGGGAATTTTTACACAAAATCGGTTTTTGACAAAATCGTTTTTCAAATAACTCTACAACAAATGAACGTAGATATTCGAAATTATCACTGATGGTTGTTCATATTATTATTATCTATACTCGATAAAATTTCAAAATATTTTGATTTGTTTTGAACTGTATTTCGGTGTATAGAAAAAGAAATTATAAATATTCAATAAAATGTTCATGTCTCTACAGTTATTCGTTTTTGAATAACAACAAAATAATAAAATCGCTACATGAGAAATCGAGTGAATATCATTTCCTTTAAAAATATGAACTTATCAAACGCTCATTAATATTTAATTTAATTTGTTTGTAGACATTTTTTTTTATTTGATAAAGGTAGACAAACCTATGAATAATCTTGTATTAAATTTTCAAATCTTAGATTTAAAAAGACAATTTTTTATGAATTCTCAACTCGAAACACATCATGCATTCATCGTTCCGCTCAAAATCTAAAAACCGTGTGAGATTTACTACTTTACTAGATAATATTCTTACTTCTAAATTTTATAAGAGGTCAATTCATATTTCATTCTAATTTTTAAACCAACAGAGCTAAATGTGTTCTGCTGGACGTACCTATACAATTTGGTATGTTATGCGTTTGTAACACGTATATATCGCATACGGGTGTAGCTCCTAAGTTAGTTAAATATCGTTTAAATCATTTTTTTCATAAACACTAACATGTCTTGTATACTTGGAGGAGAATTGGAAATGATTTTTAAATAACAGCTAAAATGAATACATTCATTGGAAAATTAAGTTTCCAAATCTGTATTGTATTTATTTTTTAAAAGCTCAGCAAATATCCTTATGTCTTCTGGTATCATTTTAATTTTAAAAAATGTAATATTTTTTTTAAAAGGTCCTCATAGGTAATGGATAACTATAAACATTTTCCCGCCCCTAAAATTTGGCCACTGAAGCATTAGTCCCAGCCCCCCTCACCTTAACGCGCCACTGTGCTGTAGGTATATAGCTGTGGTATTATTAGTACACACACTATAGTCTATAGTGTAGGGTCTATATGAACCGAATTACCTATAATATCTATATAATACTTGTATTATCATTATTAACAGGATTTTTTTCTAATTGTTAAAAGCTATATTTAACCATTTATGACATAAGCAAAAATAATTATTAAATAAATATTGGAGTTAACGTTTACAAAAAAGAAATAAAATACACGGAAGATAACACTGTACCTAAAATTAACTGAAAATTGTTGAGAACAGTCTTGTAAACACTAAACGTATATTAATATAAGAAATCTATAAACAGTATAAACACTACCTAAAATGGTAGATTGAGTTTCCTTCGATACATATTTTTTTTAGAATTTTATGATTTTCATTACACATTATACAAAATGTATGTTTGGGGCAGTAAAACTGCTTCCATTTTCTTCAACAGTATCTTGTTCGATTGGAAAATGAATCTGGTTAGTACATTCAGGAGGTCAAAATTCCCAATAGTTTTCAAAAGCGCCGATAAAAACAAAAGAAAAATTAAGGAAAACCGGGAATTTTTAAGTTGAATCGGTTTTCGAAAAAATAAATTTTATGTTTCTGGTGTAATTATAAAACAAATTACTGTATATTCAGTTACCCTGTTTTTTAGTTTTTTAGTCAAAAAGAATGAAAATTCAATACAAGACTCATTGTGTCAAAGGCAGTTGAAAAATATTATACATAGACACATTTTTTTTTATAAGCATTTAAAGTTTGATTTTTGACAAAATGCGAAAAATCACTAAAATGTGCAAATTATTTTGAGTTAGAATTTTATAAAAATTTTCTTTTTAAATCTAAAATTTTAAAATTTAATATAAGACTTCTCATAAATCTCATCAACCTTTATCAAAAAAAAAAAGACAACAGGAAGGTCAAATTAAATTTTTATGAGCGTTTGAACTCTGAAGTTCAAATTTTTACAACATTGGATATTTATTATTTACTCGGTTTCTCATGTAGCAATTTTTTTATTTTGTTGTAATTCAAAAACGAATGACCGTAGACACTTAAAATGTAAGTACATACACAATATGCTTATTTTATCATTTTCTATACTTGATAATATGTTCAAAATATTTTGACCGTTTCGAGTTGTTTACAGACATTTTTAAATTTAAATTTTTTTAGTTGTTTTTTTTTTTATAAATGTCTATAAAATTTTATTTTTTGGGTAAAAAAGAGTGTAATACAAGTCTACTAATACCTATATTGTTACAATATCAGTTGAAAAATATTAAAAGTACCCACCTAAGAAAACATTTTTTTATAAGCATTTAAAGTTCGGATTTTTACAAAATGTATCAAAACCTCAAAAATTATAAAATGTTCTATTTTTATAACTAAAAATTAAAACAAAGATTGTCATAAATAGTTCATACTGTAACTAACAAATCTAATGAATATATAAACACAATTATTTTTTACAGATATTTTAAATTTAAATTTGGACGAAATTACATATTGAAACCAAGAATAACAATTTTAGTTATTTTGTTATAGTTTAAAAATATTATTCGTGGATTTATGAAACTTTTAGAATATATTATTAATTATTATATTTTATACACACGAAATTTTAAAATGTAAATTTTTTGGAGAAAATGAATTTAACCTACTGTTGTACTAATACCAAGTAAAATTAATTACTTTGATCAGAATATAATATCATCAAATAAACTTAGTATAATATTATGACCATCTTCGCTCAGAATCATTTTTCGTATACAATGATATTATCATCATTGAATTTAAATTTAATACCATAAATTACACTCATTACAGTAATCCACGTGTAACCTACGTTACAGCAGAGCGACATCCACTTACCCGCTTATTTTATACGTATATCTAAGTTTATTTTAAAGTTTAAACACTTAAACTTTTCGTTAAACCATGAGCATTAAGCAATTTTTAAGTAGTCTATTGTAACTACACGTATTTTACAAATCAAATGAATAATTTGGAAACCATTTCAAATAAAAAGTCTAATAACTACTTAGGTACCTAGTATTTTATTATATTTTTATTAATTATAAAAAAAACTTTGCGTTATGCCACGGTTGAAAACCACTGTTATACCTAATACCTACCTATAGTCGTAGAATAAAATAACCTCAATAATCGTTTGTTGAAATTCCAGACTAAAAAAATATATTTTAATTGTATGATTCTGATTTGGTTTGAGGCGTTTCATCGGCATTACTGAATATCGTATAAAGTTAAATCACCTACGATTTAATAATTGAGGATTTTGATATAAATAACAAATTTATAAAATATAAAATACTTTATTACTATATGTATATAAATATGGTACATAATAAGTAATTATGTTAAAAAAATCTGACTCGTCGAAAAATCCATTGTGATAAACAATCAATGAATCAACTAGTGACAAAATTGAAAATACAAAATTGAATTGAATACTGACAAAGACTTCAATATTTTGAATAAAACTACTTAAATATTTATTTTAAATTATTTTTAGCTTTGTGGTTCAGTATAGGAGTGTACAGTCGTCATTGGGTAGGTAGGCTCTATATTGGATGTGTTCAATTAGAATTCAATGATAAACCATTGTATATGATGAAAAACGATTCTGAGCAAAAACAGTCTAACTTTTTGGTTACCAACTATATTAAAATTTGTATAGGTACATTTTAGAATTTTTTTTTTTTAGTTTTTATTGAATATTTTAAAATGGTGAGAATTTTCAATTTTGACCTTTCAAACGTATCAACTAACAAACTTCCAATTTTCTACAAGAAACCTGGATGATTAGAGTATTTTCTTTAGTAGAAAAAGTGTCTCCAGACACAAAGGAAAAAACACAAATTAATGCATTTGCTCCAAACTAATTTTTTTTTAAATAATCATTTTTCTTTATTCTTAGTTATTGCCAAAATAATTAGGTATTTAACTGGGTACCGTTTGAGCTTTTTACTTTAAATATGTGAATAAATATATAAGAAATTAAGCTTTGGACACTGGGCCACAGATATTTAGAACAAACTAACCTAATACTGTAATACCGATTGGCTATTAATATGATAACAAAGTATGACAAATTTTATATTAATCACGGTAAATGTTTATAACTGGTGTAGGTATACATTTTTTACTCCCACCTCCAATTTAAAATTGTTCTCTAGAACTAGTAGAATTTCAAGAAATTACCCGTATAGAGTATAATTTGTTCTCAATTTAGAATCAAGAAAATATTTATTAAAGCTTTAAAATAATTGTTATAAAAAGTGAAAAAAAAACTATTCATATTGTTTTGTTATAAATGGTACAAATTAAAAAATATAAGGCAGAATTTAGTAATAATAAACATGCATAATATTTTTTTTTACAAAAATGTCATGTTAAGTGAGACAAGTTCTTACCTGAACCTAAGCATAATAAATCAACTATAACTTTATGGAATAATTTTTTTGAATCTCTGTCCATGGTAAAATGTTTGCTAGCAATATGTTCTTAAAATACGTAATTAATTATTGACTCTCAAACAACTACCGTCGTTCGCTAACGTCGGGCGTAAACTAATTACTAGATATGAAATACTAAAATCAGTAAAATCGACAATAGATAACAGAAACTGATGCGCGTAAACGTTATGGTAAATTTTTTTTAAGCGAACTCCATTGAAAGTGGGACGACGTTACGTCATGAACGCTGCACGACGATGTTATTGTTAAACTTTATTATTGGCAATATATATTTTAAGCGATTACGATATCGTCTTAAGTCAACGTCACGGATTATTATTTATTATCACCATAGGCATGGTAATCATAAGTATTTGATCAGTGCGACCAACGCGACAGAAATGCGTACCGCACCACATTGTAGCCGTGTGGACAATACCTAAATTACCTAATGGCCAATTGTAATAATAAATAGGAATTATCGAATCGATCATAGATTGTTGGTACTCAATAGGCTATAGCTGCTGAGTGCTGTATCCTGGAAGACAGTGCTCGAATTGGGGGGGTGCGCAGGGGGACGAAGCTCCTCTACTATTTTTATTTTTTTTTTGCGTACCCCAACTATTTTTTTTTACTTGGACGGGGGGACGGACCAAACTAATGCCCAAAATAATTTTTATTAAAATTTGGAGTGGATTTAAAGTGTTTTGTCAACGATAAACCTTATGAATACCTAGTAATTTTACATTTTTTAATATAAAAATATTTTTCATCCTATCTATTGTTTTGACTAGTAATGTTTAACCTTTTTGACTCGTGATCCACTGTTTTTGTAACAATATTTTCACGACTCGTGTCACCTTAGTAGGCCATATAGGAAAAAGACTAAGCTGCTAGTTTTGCGTAAATTCCCGTGCATAAATGTGCCCAAAACATTTTCAAAAAAGTTTCAATAAACATTTGCTTAAGTTTAGAATCACAAGTAAGCTCAATTTATTGATTTTAGTAGACATTTTAACTATCATTATATCTACTGTAAAATATGGTTCTTCAATTCATTCATAACTTATTTGAATCCATAATTGATAATTTTATTAATAAAATTACTCTTTTTAAAACAAAAAAGACTTGTCACGACCCATGTTTATAGATTACGCGA
>NC_042495.1:43462764-43470771 GCF_005508785.2 Acyrthosiphon pisum | reverse complement strand
CCCCACGAGTCTGCGTTGAATAATTTTGCACTTGGAACGCAGTTTATAAATTGTTGGATTGAGCTCCTCTACTTAATAATTCCCAATTCGAGCACTGCTGGAAGGTGTCCACTCTGTGGACGCGCAGTGTGTCGACACCACAGATTTTTATATATCTGTGGTCGACACTCGACGTTACCACAGTCCACGGTTGAAGGACGTTTCAACTTTCGGGCTTCGGCGCGGTGGACGGGCTAATGGCTATGTGGAATGCTTTTCTATGGTTATATTCATGACAAAATAGATTTTGTCATTGTTATATTCACCTTGAAAATATGTGTCCACTGTCCTGGTGATCAGGCATTGTACTATTTCTGGTGCTACGATGAAGAAAAGATATTATCAAGATTTTCTAGAAAAATTCGATATGAAATAGTTACGTGCAGACTCGTATTAGTCGTATACTCGTATGCATAGATATTTACAAAAACTAGATAGCCATCTTTACACTATATACAGTAGTTGTGACCGATGTTGAAGTTGACCATCAATTATGAAGCAGGCAATGTTACGGTTAGGTACTTCGGTACGATTCGCATCTAGACATTTGTTGGTCCAAACCGTTTTAAGATTATCCCACATCGGGATAATGAATCATGTCAATGATATAAGTAGTGCAAACATCCTGGTAAGTTTTTTTCACACCAATTTGAGTGGGTGAATTTCTAGCATACTCTTGAATACTATACTCGATACACTACATTATTAATCTAATTTTGTGATCGGAAATCTTGTAATTTTCTTCCATAACCTGATGGCACCAAGTATTAGCTGGGCCAATATCTACATAGTACCTAATAAAGTATTATCTAAATAGGTAGTAAATATTCTAAATTCTATTGATTCTGAAGCTGTGGCTTAATATGTTGAAGGCAGATTCAGTCTGGCTGAACGCACAGAATAACTAGATAATAAATATTTATCTATCATCCGTGGGCTTGTCAGTCGTAGGGGCGCCCCCTCCAGATATATACTATAATAGTCATGACAAAATAGATCTATTTTGTCATGATAATAGTATACTACGTAGTATAGTAGACACTAGACAGTATATATCTGTACCCCCCACAGAGTCAACCATCAGTGCTGACTAGTAATGGGCATAATCGAGATATATAATCGAGATATTTCGATTATTAAAATAATATCGATTATATAATCGAGATATTTCGAATTTCGATTATATCTCGTTATTTTAAAAACAATGGATTCTCGATCTATTTTAAATTAAAAAAGTAAAAAACTCAAAATGTATATAACTGAATATAAATTATTTCGAATAATGTCCATGGAACGAGGGAATTATCAATTAACCATCATAAATTTTAATCAAATTATTATTAAATTGTTGTTGACTTCGAGTCTGTATTTTCGTCTTTCGAGTTTCGACTCGTTTAATATAATACAGTGCCTACTACATTTACCTAATAATGTTGTATTATTCTTAGTTATTTATATTCTAAACATAGACGTATTTAATATTTATGGCTATGATAGTATGATTCTATATAATCATTAATCACTCAACCACAAAACAATAATAATTGCTTAGAACCGACTAGAACGTTTAGGGTCCACCGGCCTGCCACACTATGCGTTTTAGCGGGTCCGGTCGAAACTAAAAACTAAAAACCATGAACTACTACACTAGTAGTTCATGGTTAAAATCATTCGATTATTATACTTATCTATGATTATGCCCATTGCCCATCACTAGTGCTGACGCCCGACAGTGCTACAGCTGATCTATAGTCATATTGTAATTGTAGTGAAGGTGAAGCTACGCCCCTGCGCATAAGTCGACAGTCACTTCGACGTCAGCTGTTAAAACCAAACTCGCAGATCCTTTCCTTCCCATTACACCACTCGGCCATTATCAAATGTACCAACTTGATCGTTCGAGTTTCGTATAATTCAGGGTACGGACAGTTCAGTTTTAAGTAGTTGGCACTACTGGAAGTTGCTAGTCTTACCTAATGCCTATTGGCTATTGCCCAACATTTAGTAATAAGTTGCTACTGCCTACTATTACAGTACAGTACAGAAGTGCAGACTGTAGTTGTTGCAGTAGTACTACTCTATAATTACGTGGTTCAGTGTACGTCGCAGTTTGTCGAGTGTTGCAGCCATATTTGCAGTTAGGACGTACGATCCATTTGATCAACATAACTCATAAGACGACGAGGAAACGAGTATTCACAATTTTCTGCGTTAACTACGCTTCAATCGACGAGAACGGGAACGACGACAAATTATTTTGTCATTGCCGTAAACGCTCTACGCGCGTTTTGATCGTTAAAAATAATATTATTGCCATCGCCCATCAGTGTGGTGCTGTTGCAGCGTCGACGTGTTTTCTCTCTCTTTCTCGGAGCTGCGCCCGAGATTGTCGTCAGTGTTTGGACTACTGTTTTCTATTTCATTTTATTTCCGTTTTTACATCATTTATCATCACACCGTGCTTAGCGCTCATCCAACAGTGCGTATGCCGTAAAATTGTTGTTTTGTCCGGAATATTGTTTAGCGAGCGGCGGCAGGAGAAGAACAATCCAAAAACTGTTTCAAATGAAGGCCATGGGCGCTGGCGCATATACAAAGAGTGTTACGATGACAGAACTGTTTTATTATTACCACGGCGGCAACGCTTCGATCAATCGATGTCGCTAATGGAAATTCGGTCCGCCATTTTGTGCTGTTTATCAGCAAAATTTTAATCACAGATTCACATTCACGTGGGGTAGCGTCAACAACAAGAGTAGTAGCATTGAAGTCCACCACGTACGCCGCTAACATTGCACGCCACACACCATCCATTCGCCGTCGGGACGAACGATTTTAAATTAATTTTATTTCTATTTTTACTGCCTTCCTACTGACAGGAAAACATAAAAAAAAAACGTAAATACAAAATCGACGTTTTAGTATTTTAAATTACGACACTTATTTTTGTGAAAGAGAGAAAAAAATTGTGCCAAACCATTGTATAAATCGTATTTGTACGTTCAGAGACGCACAACAAAAACGCCATGGTAAGTTTACGGGCCTTCATTGACATGCCCTATAAAATTATTTGACCTTGGGTCGAAATGACTATGTATAATAATTTTATAATAGAACACTATAATTACTAGTCCGACCAGTTTAGGAAAATTGAGATATAATTTAACGTTGTACAAAAACGGTACTACAGTGATAGTTTTAAATGTGTTTTTATTTATTTACTAATTTATTCCTTTGTATCCTTTTCAACACAAAACAGAGCCAAAACACCCGAAACGGGTTGGCCATTCCTTGAACGAAATAAAGTGAAAAAAAAATATAAGTACTATGTAATGAATTGTGATATTCATTAATATTCGTATTCCACTTCATTTTTCAATTAAATAGTATCGACGACATATTTTGCTATTTTGCTATTGTTACGTCACTTGCAATTGGCTCACGTCCGCTGACGTACTTGCGATCGATATTATTGTTTGTGACAAAACATTTTCGCGTATTGGACGGAGAATTTTTATTCCTGTACATTCTTATATCAGTCCTAACGTCGGTCATTATTTTCCCACTATCACTGTACTACTATGCAAGCTTGGTGGGGTTCGTTGCGAGTATAACTCGTAGATATGTGGTTAAACTAAATTTGTTTTTAATTTTGTCAAGTACGTACGAAGTTAATAATTAAGTGACAAATAAATACTTCAAATAGTATTGCCTATTTAGATTTTTTGAGTTGTGTATGAAATGTAGTTACTGCAATAGTTAAGCCCCCCTCGGCTCCCGTCTCTTTATTACCTAGGTTTACATATCGTACACGCTTCGGAGCTTTCATGAGTCACAGTATACGTTCATCGAAATATGACTTACTAATAAATGTTTTTATAAAACATAATTTAAATTTAATTAATTAAGTCTTGCAATTTTGAAATTTGCTTAGGTTATAGCTATTGGATATGTATCTCAACTAATAAATTCTAAATTAAATATTTAGTCATTTTATTCCCCCATACATGTTTATTAATAATGGATTGCTTGAAAAAAGGAATTGATTTAATGGTTCAATAAAATGTAATGACCAATCATATGCTATTAAATCATGTTTAAGGGACCATTACTAATGAATTTAATTGTATTTTAAATATTAAAAGTAATTAGACATTCTTCTATACATTTGAGTAGTTTTACTTATTTAATAACAATGTATAGATTATAATTTCATTCATTGACTATTGTACCTATTTATATATATGTTGATAAATTAATTATAATATACTCAGATATATTTATTTAATTAAAACCAATACTTTTTTTAAATAATCAATAAATGTTTACATTTATAAAAAATATTTATACAAAACAAACTTTGTGAATAAAATAGGTACACTAGCCTATTACTATATTACTATTAAATATTACTATAGATCCTTTAAAAATTAATGTTACTTCATAATAAATAATTAAATTATAAACATTTCTATTTTCAGCCACCAATTGATCCCATGCAGTTATTGAACTGCTTAAAAGTTTTGCTAAATGAAGAATCTGGCGGTCTTAAAGGTCCTCCTGAAGCAATGCAAATATCCAGGTAAGAAATATTATATGAAGCACAATGGAATGTATTGGAATTTTAGAAAATATTTCTCTTCATTGATGTAAATTGTAAATTATTATGTTTGTGACTTAATGAATACTTGTTATAAGATAGCCAGTTGGCTAATATTTATACTGAACCTTATTTTTATTTAAATATGCATTTATTTATCATAATGACCAAATAGATTAAAATATTTTGAAATTTAAAAAAATAATAAAGAAGAACATTTGTTAGGTTAGTTACCAACTAATTAGCAAGGCTGGGCAAGTTAATGATTTTTTTTAACTCAGTTAAGTTAATATGTACCAACGAGGCACCAATAACTATAAGTTAAAAATTAATTTAGCTGTAGGCTCGGCTGTAGGTTAACTGAGTTAAGTTAAATATTAATACACACTTTTTGTTAACTTTTTATGAAGTTAAAAAAATGTTAATTTGTTTATACAAGTGTATTAAATTTTTTTCCAACCCAAAAACAAATTATAGACTATAGTGTTTATGTTTTATACAGTATTTTCATATAAGTTACATTCTAATGATATACATTTTTAACTTTAAATAACTCACGGTAAATATTTTTTGACATGAAAACAAAATCTACTGAAATAGTAAAATATAATAAAAAAAATGTTAAAACAAAAGTGATTAACTTAACTTACTTCTTAAAATGAAAAATGAATTTGTTAATTTCATGTTAACTAAAAAAGAAATTTAGTAACTTAACAGCTAAGTTAATAAAAAGCCTAAAGTGACTAGTCGAGTTAAAAAGTTAAAATAAAACTGACTATTTAACTCGTTGCAAATTAGAAAAAAAAACATCAATGTAAGGATGTGTTATAAATTGATTAGATTAGAAAATGTAATTCATAAGGAATAAGGTTTGTAAATATTGTGAAACCTATTAAAAAAATTTAATTTTTATTGCTTTAAAAAAAGAGGTATGGCAAATTATCCTTCCACTGGAGGGTTCTTATGCATTCGACAAATATTTTTATTAGATATATATTATTGTTCACTATCTTGTAATTATTATTTAAAACTCGGGTATACAGTATTTTTTAAATTTAATTTATTTACTAATATCATTATCAAGTTGTTCGATCACAAATTAACCATAATCATTATTGTATATTAATTATTTCAATGTTAAAATTAAAACTTACAGAATTTTTTTGAGGTTAGAATTACTGAGGAGTATAGGCGAAATCCCTTAAACTATTTTAGATTTTGAGCTTAGTGTGAATTGTGTTTATGTGTCTGTATTGGTTATAGTTGGTAAAAAATTAATTTTCTTCTATTTATTATGGGCATTTTATTTAACAAAATATATGCTACTTGAGTTCGTGGTTTTTGTGCGTGAACATTACCTAAGAAAACCGTTAGTATTGCCAGCATTGTATTTTCAGCTTTCTATGCTCAATATTATTTCAGTAGTATAGTTATTTTTAATTTTCAAAAGTTTGAAATTCTTATGGTTTCTTTTTTAATATCATCAGAAGCTTGATAACTTGTATCATTTAGACTATTCATATTTATTAATAATTGTTATTTTTATATGTATATTTTTATGATAATTGTTAGAAATTATTATTTTTTATGTGAATTGTATTCATATTTTAAGAAAGTCTAATTTTGATTTCTGTGTTTTTAAGAATTGTAACAGGAATCATATAACAATTTAATTAAAACCTACAAATAGCTATTTAAAAAAAATGAAATTATTAAAATAGTGGTTTGTGCAACATGTCGATCTAATTAAGTTACAATTGTAATTTCAACTATTGTCAAATTATAATCAAAGAAAATTGTTAATATTGGTTGTAAACATGTGCTGATGTTCAGATAGTGGCATAATTTAGATGTTACACAAGGTTACTAAACTATCATTTGCCCCCTGAAAATACCTAATTGTTTAAGAATATAATATAAAACATAACCCATTGTTTGGTAAATAACTTTTAAAAAATAATTAATTTACTTAACTCGTTACTCAAATAAAATTGTAAAGAAATTACTTTACCTTTCAAATAGAAAAGTAACTATGTTACTTTCTCGTTAAAAAACAAAAAAACTTATTTTTTAATTTCTGAGTAAATTCTTTTAATCTTACAAGCATCCTTACTAGAAATACACTAGTTAAAAGGTATAATAATAAAAAGATTTATAAAACAAAAAATGATACATAAAAAATATTTAACATGAATATATGGCTGTCAACTGATGAACCGACACCGAATACAATTAACAGCTCTTAATCAATTTTTTGCAACATTTTTTGTCTTACCAACTAAACGTAACTGTAACATAACATGAATACATTTAAATAAAAAATAAATGAATTTAAACTTGACAATAATATTAGGAAATATTTATGACGGTATTTATCGTCCTTGTTATGTCGGAAAAAAAATAAAATGTTATAATAAATCAGATACTAGTAAATAAAATCAAATACAATTTTTGAATTAAGTAGATTTAGTATTTTTGTAATGACCCAATAATTTGACCAAATACAAAAAATATTTAAAAATTAGTTCCAAAAAGAAAAAATTGGGTAAATGATTATGAGCCAACCTCCCCGTGGTGCCTCCTGGGTAACACTAATAAACTCTAGAAAAAAATGTGTATGGTGTGCCCTAACGTAAAAAAAAACATAACGTTTTAAAAATATTATGTAGTCAATCGATGCATTCATTTTTTGTCTGAAAAAATGTGTACCTAAACGTGTTACATGTGTTCCCAATTGTTTTGCCAATTTAAATGTAAAAATATATTTTTGAATGTGTTTCGGCGTTTATTTTTACTAATAATCAGTAGGTATACAGTATACAACTGTTGAAAAATTGCCATAGATGTGCTCTTTTAAATTGGTTTCACATTGACAATAATAATGTTTATTCTTATTTTTATTGCGTTCATCAGGTAATAGAACATTTGCCATTTTTTTTTTGGTTCTTTGCCCCCCCCCCTCATTCCTAAACCTGATCCCTCATTCCTAAACCCCCTCATTCCTAAACTGGCTATGCCACTGACAAGTCTGAATTCTTTAGTGTATTAAATTTAAATAACATTAAATATTAATAAAGAAAAATAAATTGAATATACTGCATTTATATGACTAATAGCTATGTATTAATAGTGTTAACATATGGTTTATAGAAATTAATAGTTAATAGGAATGTATAAAAATTAAAAACTTGATAACAACAGTCCACGCTAGATATTTATAGGAAACGTTCTGTTTAGGTACCCAGTGGCGGATCCAGGGCTTAATTTTGGGAGGGGCATGGGGGGGGGGAAAGTACAAAAAGTTGCAAAATTGGCTACAAAATTGACTAAACACAGTGTAAAACAAAGGAAAACTTTGGTGATGGGGG
>NC_042495.1:43457349-43462714 GCF_005508785.2 Acyrthosiphon pisum | reverse complement strand
CCCCTGGATCCGCCACTGTATGTACCTATTGTCATATTTAGATAAATCAAAATAAGTATTTAATTAATTTAATTAACTTTACTCGCAATGTACGGTGTAAGTAGACATCTCAAAATCATTGAAAACTAAATTGTGGCGAGTTAAAATTAAATATATTTTATATAGTATAATTAATATTTTTCAATTTTGCAATAGGTGCTAAGAATGTCATAACTGTAACGTATTATACTGTAGAAGTTATTTAACAAAAGTAATATCATTTTTATTATTTAGAAATAATTCTAATGAAACTATGTAACACATTAAAAACAAAGTTACACCGATACACTAACATTTTTTTACGTTACTACCCAATACTGCTTTGCTCACAATTTAAAATTTAATTTAATAGTTTGCTCGTACAATATCTATCCTTTAATTGGGGTATTTGTATTATTATACTATTATTATTTCTTAATTATTAATATGAATGATTCATATTAATTGTATTGAAATATCATGATAAATTAAGAGATGTATGTTTTTAAAAAACACTTATTTTTTCCTTTTGAAAAAACATATACTTAAATTAAAAACAAAGCAATTTGTGCTGGTAAATTATTATAAAGTTCTTAAGAAAATGAGATTCAGAAATAACATTTAAAAATCATACATTTTTGATGTTTTAAAAAATGGTGACAATCAGTTTATTCATATGCAAAATAAAATTTAAGGATGCAATAGGGAAGAAAATAAGTGTAATAGTGGTTTAAATTTATATGTAACGCAGAGCTCGTCTGATATTGAGTATTTCAAATGAGGGGTTTACAAAAAGATCAAAACCAATTATAGTTAAATGGTACAATTTATCTTGAGATGTAGGTCATGTAGAAGTTCCTTCATTTTAAAAATGAAGATATAGTAGTGTTAAATATAAATCGAAATGATAAAAAAAGCAGGTAAGTGGATGTCGTTCTGCTGCACAGTAGATTACAAGTGGGTCATTGTATAATGGTTGTATTAAATTTGAATTCAATAATATAATATCATTGTATAAGAAAAACGATTCTGAGCGGAGACGGTTTGTCAGTCTGGATATTTTATATTGTTATTATTTATTTTATCATGTAGGTAATCAGTTGAACTAATATTAAAATATTACAATTTTTTATTCGTTTCTATGGTGATAAACAAAGCGTTAGAAATTAAAATCCCATTTTTAGCGTTTTTTCATAATTTTTGGTGGTTTTTCCAGTGGCATTAAATAACTATTGAGAAAATCGAAAAATGAATTCTCTAAAGTACCATCTTGATCCAATTTGCTAAAAGATAAGGTACTATATGTTGAAATTGAAACACTCCTTCTGTAAGAAATTATGTATACAGGATATAAAAAGAAAAAGAAAAAAAATAATAATAAACACCATTGTAAAAACAATAGCTCGCTCGCTCCGCTCAGAATTTAATATAAAAATGCGTTTTATTTTGTCACACTCAATACAACCAAACAACACTGTGTTTCTAATTTTCTCAACAATCTGTACAAACTGATAAAATGTATACCTTTTTGCAATTCCTAATTATTTTATATGGAGTATTTTTCTAATTTTTTACATGTGTAGTCCTTTTTTATTATAAGTAGAAAATATTATTGAGACTATATTGTTAATTTTTAAGAGGTATAATCATTATGTGTTAGATTGTTACTTTTTAAACAAATGCTGCTAATTATAAAATGCAAAGAAAGTAATTTATTTCTTGAATTAAGAACCTTTTAAAATACACTGTGTTTTTGATAGAACTAGACTATTTCAAGTCTTAAACAAGTTTGTGTTAAGGAATATTTTACAATAATGTATTTTTTAGAGCATAGCTAAATGTAAGCTTCATTCCCGGTCCATGTATAGTTTAGACAAAATATGAGATTCGTTTAACTTATTTTATAATGTTTATCTAATTTTCTGTAAAAATAATATAATTAAAGCTCAAAATAAGGGTAAAAGATCCTTTATTATCTGGGTTGGTATGTTGTTTTTTTACGATAGTTAAATTTTTTAGCTAGTTATGCGTAATAATATAGCGTAAATTAAAAATGCTCAAAACTCACCTCAAAACGGAATAATTTATTAATCTATTAATTTATTACTAATTATTACTAATTAATTTATTAATATTGTAAAAAAACAACTTACGAAGATAATGTTCTTACTAACAAGTTTCATAATATTCAATCGTCGATTCAATCTAATTTTTAATCAAACAGAGCTAAACGTGATTTGCTGACCATAAATTTGCTTTGTTAGGCACTTTTATGACAACACAGTGCGTGTGGCGTCCTTTTAATTACCCACCTACTCATTACTGAGTTCTATTTTTATTATTTTAATATTTATCACAAACTCTCGGAAGTTTTCAAAAAAAATTTTTCATTTTCTTAACGTGTATTTGATCAAGGCTCAAGAAATTAAAACATATTTTATAGTATTAATTAATCATGGCTTAAATATACAATGTTTATTTTAACCATGGTATTAATAGTACTTAAATAATAAATAAATAAGTTAAACAAGTTTAATCAATAATAATTGAATTCATATTTTTTTTTATAGATATATAAGATTTGTGTACCTACCTATTTTTTATTTTATTTTATTTTCGATAAATTAATTGATATATTTATTATATCATATTTATTTTTTTTATAGTACTTTCAGTTGTATGTATACTCTGCGCCACGAGTGTCCGCACCAAAACGTATCCGAACGCGCGCACCCCCCACTCAACGACAACCGTTGTTCGGCAACGTTCGACCATAGATAATATAAGAATATTCTTATATTATCTATGCGTTCGACTCTATAATATATTATATTTATACAAGTATCACGATTTAAGATATACAGGTTAAACATCGGCCTATAACGAATAGTGCTTTATGATGACTGGTGAACACGATTAAAGATAGTATCTTCTATCTATAGCCGTGCTGGTGAACCAACTATCTGAAACAGCTGATACCCCCGATCACTAGCGCTCGTTGTGGTTTAAATATGTTAAATATATATATAATATTATAACGCCATTACAACTTACCACGCTTATCTGCTTTTGATACCAATAATACCTACAGTCACGATTAAAGATAGTATCTATAGATACTATCTATAGCCGTGCCTACAGTATATAATATTATTGAATCTATAAACTTGTCCTCTCGGTGCGCTAGTAGTAGTGGGAACAGCTGATTCAGATAGTTAGTTCACTAGGTGAACTTCACCGGTCAAATTATGGGAGTTCGATACGCAACCTGTATATCTTAAATCGTGACAAGTATACAACCTATACCGTCGTGGCACAAAGTGGGGGAAATGGTGCTTAGGACCGTTCGGTAGTGATGGGATTTATCGACATTATCGATTATCGTAACTTTATAATATGTATTTTTCCTCTCGTTCCACGTCGAGTACAAATGACTTGTTCCTTCGCTCTTTTCGTTAGGTTCGTTTTATACAATACTAGCTCTCCAAGCGTCGTTGGTGGAGACCCCCAAACCCCCCCGGTGTTTTCCCCAAGTGTAACCGATGTCGGAAACCGCAGTGGTCTCGTGGTTCGGTCGTCGGTCTCGAGCCGACTCGGTGTATGGGTGATGTGGAGGTCTGGTAATAAGAAACTGTGATAAGGTTAGGACCACTGCGGTTCGACGTGGTAGTTCGAGCAGGCTGGGTCGCAGCGTGGCGGACAAAGTCTTTGACAGAGTATTTTCGAAAACGCCGCCGGAAATTCGAAATCCCGTAAAAAAATCATATAGCTATTATTTTGGTGTCTAGCAGGTCAGTAATCTCAGTTGTCCAAGTAGGCAATCCGACTTCGTCGGATAGCGGACGATGAGCGTCGGCCGGGTTAAGACATCAGGTATGCAATCCGACTGCGTCGAATCGCGGACAACTTTCATTACTGTCATCGAAAACGCAAATTAAGAAAAAATTATGTGAACAAAATTTTGAATAATTTCGGGCGTCAATGCAAATCATAAAGCCGCGGCCTTTTTTTGGGTGAGTCATCTCATTAACGTTATGTCGGTAGGCAATCCGACTTCGTCGGATAGGGGACAATGTGCGACGGCCGGGTCACGTCATCAGGTATGCAATCCGACTGCGTCGAATCGCGGACAGTGTTCATTACTGTCACCAAAAGAGCAGAATTGAGTAATAAATTACGTGAAAAATTTTTTTTTAAATTTCGAGCGTCCATGCAAATCATATAGCCAACGAATTTTTTTGGGTGTCTCATCATTCATGGGTCACTCACCTCGAATAACTGCACCGAAAACGCAAAATTAAGTAATAAATTACGTGAAATAAATTCAAAACACTTCTCTCTATACTCTCCACGATGTCAATCCACCTCAGGTGTCGGGACTCGTCGCTAAGGAAGAACGGCCGCAGGCGGCCTATAAATTTAGCGGGGAACGCTAATAAAACGGTAAAACTCGAAATTTCGACAAAACTATTGATAAACTCGGCCGCTCGGCTGGCCCGTCGGGAACGAAATACGGCCGCGCGTGGCCTATAAACTTAGCCGGGAACCCGAATAAAATCCGAACGGGGTCGTACAAATTCTGTAAAGGCGGCAAAACTCGAATTTTGAAAAAGATCTGAAAATTTTCATTAAATATGATAGTGTGTTACAATTATTAATTGCTCACATAGTTGTGGGAGGCTCTGCCCCCCACCCTCGCAATATTTCATATTATCAATAGGTATTAAGATTATACTATTCTTCACAATTTGTTGTTAACAACAATTATTATTCTAAATATGCACTTAAAAATTCAAAAATATACAAATAAATCTATAACTTAAAAAATTAACAAAATATACTAGGTATGTTAATAAAAAATACAATTGAAATTTTCAGTATACTTCTGCTTACAAATGTGTACGTACAAACTACTGTTTAATTAAATAAATGAAAATGTAATATTAATTTTGGAACGAGTAATACGGTATATCATATGAAGTTAAAAAATTATATTTTATATTTTCCAATTAAACATTTCTACGATTGTCAAGCGTAGCGTAGATTTATATTTCAAGACAAGCGCACACTCACCTGATGATAAGAACGATTTTTAACCATAATTATAAAAATGCCATATTAATAAATTGCTCTCATACTTTTAAATGACTCAATGACACAATTAATAATAATTTCGATCTTCCCGAATGTAGCCGTTTAGGATTGTAATTTGTATTACTGTATAACTCCTAACAAATATCTTACAACAAGTACTAAAATTATAAACTTACATTTTGTTATTTAAGATTATAATTTATAATACAATAAGTGAATATACCTATATCTAATCAGAATGCAAGATAAGAGA
>NC_042495.1:43451752-43457299 GCF_005508785.2 Acyrthosiphon pisum | reverse complement strand
TTTTATATGGAGTATTTTTCTAATTTTTTACATGTGTAGTCCTTTTTTATTATAAGTAGAAAATATTATTGAGACTATATTGTTAATTTTTAAGAGGTATAATCATTATGTGTTAGATTGTTACTTTTTAAACAAATGCTGCTAATTATAAAATGCAAAGAAAGTAATTTATTTCTTGAATTAAGAACCTTTTAAAATACACTGTGTTTTTGATAGAACTAGACTATTTCAAGTCTTAAACAAGTTTGTGTTAAGGAATATTTTACAATAATGTATTTTTTAGAGCATAGCTAAATGTAAGCTTCATTCCCGGTCCATGTATAGTTTAGACAAAATATGAGATTCGTTTAACTTATTTTATAATGTTTATCTAATTTTCTGGAAAAATAATATAATTAAAGCTCAAAATAAGGGTAAAAGATCCTTTATTATCTGGGTTCGTATGTTGTTTTTTTACGATAGTTAAATTTTTTAGCTAGTTATGCGTAATAATATAGCGTAAATTAAAAATGCTCAAAACTCACCTCAAAACGGAATAATTTATTAATCTATTAATTTATTACTAATTATTACTAATTAATTTATTAATATTGTAAAAAAACAACTTACGAAGATAATGTTCTTACTAACAAGTTTCATAATATTCAATCGTCGATTCAATCTAATTTTTAATCAAACAGAGCTAAACGTGATTTGCTGACCATAAATTTGCTTTGTTAGGCACTTTTATGACAACACAGTGCGTGTGGCGTCCTTTTAATTACCCACCTACTCATTACTGAGTTCCATTTTTATTATTTTAATATTTATCACAAACTCTCGGAAGTTTTCAAAAAAAATTTTTCATTTTCTTAACGTGTATTTGATCAAGGCTCAAGAAATTAAAACATATTTTATAGTATTAATTAATCATGGCTTAAATATACAATGTTTATTTTAACCATGGTATTAATAGTACTTAAATAATAAATAAATAAGTTAAACAAGTTTAATCAATAATAATTGAATTCATATTTTTTTTTATAGATATATAAGATTTGTGTACCTACCTATTTTTTATTTTATTTTATTTTCGATAAATTAATTGATATATTTATTATATCATATTTATTTTTTTTATAGTACTTTCAGTTGTATGTATACTCTGCGCCACGAGTGTCCGCACCAAAACGTATCCGATCGCGCGCACCCCCCACTCAACGACAACCGTTGTTCGGCAACGTTCGACCATAGATAATATAAGAATATTCTTATATCTATAGCCGTGCTGGTGAACCAACTATCTGAAACAGCTGATACCCCCGATCACTAGCGCTCGTTGTGGTTTAAATATGTTAAATATATATATAATATAACGCCATTACAACTTACCACGCTTATCTGCTTTTGATACCAATAATACCTACAGTCACGATTAAAGATAGTATCTATAGATACTATCTATAGCCGTGCCTACAGTATATAATATTATTGAATCTATAAACTTGTCCTCTCGGTGCGCTAGTAGTAGTGGGAACAGCTGATTCAGATAGTTAGTTCACTAGGTGAACTTCACCGGTCAAATTATGGGAGTTCGATACGCAACCTGTATATCTTAAATCGTGACAAGTATACAACCTATACCGTTTTTTTTTAAATTTTTTTTTAAATTTCGAGCGTCCATGCAAATCATATAGCCAACGAATTTTTTTGGGTGTCTCATCATTCATGGGTCACTCACCTCGAATAACTGCACCGAAAACGCAAAATTAAGTAATAAATTACGTGAAATAAATTCAAAACACTTCTCTCTATACTCTCCACGATGTCAATCCACCTCAGGTGTCGGGACTCGTCGCTAAGGAAGAACGGCCGCAGGCGGCCTATAAATTTAGCGGGGAACGCTAATAAAACGGTAAAACTCGAAATTTCGACAAAACTATTGATAAACTCGGCCGCTCGGCTGGCCCGTCGGGAACGAAATACGGCCGCGCGTGGCCTATAAACTTAGCCGGGAACCCGAATAAAATCCGAACGGGGTCGTACAAATTCTGTAAAGGCGGCAAAACTCGAATTTTGAAAAAGATCTGAAAATTTTCATTAAATATGATAGTGTGTTACAATTATTAATTGCTCACATAGTTGTGGGAGGCTCTGCCCCCCACCCTCGCAATATTTCATATTATCAATATTAAGATTATACTATTCTTCACAATTTGTTGTTAAAATTATATTTTATATTTTCCAATTAAACATTTCTACGATTGTCAAGCGTAGCGTAGATTTATATTTCAAGACAAGCGCACACTCACCTGATGATAAGAACGATTTTTAACCATAATTATAAAAATGCCATATTAATAAATTGCTCTCATACTTTTAAATGACTCAATGACACAATTAATAATAATTTCGATCTTCCCGAATGTAGCCGTTTAGGATTGTAATTTGTATTACTGTATAACTCCTAACAAATATCTTACAACAAGTACTAAAATTATAAACTTACATTTTGTTATTTAAGATTATAATTTATAATACAATAATAATATACCTATATCTAATCAGAATGCAAGATAAGAGAAAACAATTTCTTGAAAGTAAAATTTTACTTTAAACTATTACTTTTTCTATTTTACTATAGCCTATAGTTGTTAAGTACACTGAATACGATGGTGAAATCAGAATTTAGCGCTAGGGCATAGTTTCGAAGTTATGACATCTTAAAGTTAGTGTATAAAGAGTAGGGAAAATGATTAGGTATACAGTTATACGAGGGAACGATGTAGATACGGTGTACGGAATACGGTGTTAGTCACTTCCTATGCTTGACATTTTTTAGTAGTATTTTGACGGCATTTATTGTGGGAATGGTCCGCCAGGATCACTAAGAAGGCCGATTCTTTAAATAGTTATATGTACAACGTGCAATCGCTAATTGAGAACACTCAATATCTTTGAGTAGGGCAATGTAATTTGAATTCTGTTTTCTATTTAGTTGTTATGACATAAAAATACACTTGTTGATGGCCTATGAATTTTTTTAACTTAATTAGACTTGCGCATGCGCAATACAACTTTTTTCCTTAAATGACAACCACCTATTTTAATTACTATTTTTTTTGCCTAATTTTTTAATGTATTTTGGTAGTCCAACCAACTTTCTTAGTCCAAAATTGACCAAGTTACAGCCAATCAAAATACGCGCAATTTTCAGGTTTTTCATTGTAATTCTGAAAATGATTGTTCTACATTTTTTAGGATTAACGTTTTCATTACTATTAATTTAGGCGATATTTAAATGTTCTGTATTATAATTTTCACTTTAATTTGTGAACTATGAATAATCCTAAAAAATTTTAGAACAATTATTTTTAGAATTACAATGAAAAAACTGAAAATTGCGTGTATTTTTGGATTTAAATCGCGATATTTTGTGTACTTACTCAGAAATCTATAAACTGTAATAAAGGTTATTCAATTAATCATATTCACTACAATAATTGTTAATCAATATGCCATTACTATGTCCATTTGTTCAGAGTATTTAATCTGAATTTGGAATCCCATATGAACTTAAATGAGTTAATTATTAATTATTATAGAAATAAAATGTTGACCATAACTTATCAATAAACTTTGAGCAAAAAAAAATTGGTGTTTTATTTTAGAGTATTAATTTTTATTATAATATACTATCAAATATAAAATTATGTAAATAATGTGTTAAATGCCTACAATAATGTATAAATATCGAGTTAAATATCCATTATACCAAAGGAATAAGGTTATAGTATTATTCAAAATGTGTGTTTTTGCATGCTTAATTTGAAGGTAGCTACTAAAAAAATGGCTCGAACTTAATTTGTAAGTTATAGTCGTAAACCTTCAAAATGCTGGATTTTTGGAAAAATCGTGTTTTTGAGTTTAAGATACTATTAATTTACATTTGTTTTCATGAAATGTTGATATTGGCTATCTCCCAATATGCGGTCTACCTCCGTTTTGTGTGCTATGTAACTATAAATATGAGTATAGTATGCGGTCTATCAATGTTATGTGTTCTACCTATATAGCTGGGAATCCCGCATCATTTATATTTATTATCTACCATTTACCAATTTATATGTTTTATCTCAATTTTTCATAACGATATATATTTTATCATATAGGTAACAATACAGGTTACTGGGTTAGTTGGTTTAGTGTCGTTTGTAGTAATACAACTTTTTTTAAATTTTGAGTTGTAAAAATAGTTTTTAAAATGCTAGTTAAAGAATTTTATAAAAATTTTTTAACCGAAGAATCTACTGTCAAATACCTGCAAGATTATGGTTTACTACCTTGTGCAAAACAATGTCACAAATGTGGCAGTGAAGTAAAACAGTACCAAAGAAATTACCGAGGAAAAATAAGAGAAGTTTTCCGTTGTAAAAAAAAAGGTTACCAAACTACCCAATCGGTACGTAATAATAATTCATTTTTTACTTATTTGGATGCAAATGGTCGATGCAATAGTGGATTGAGTCTCAGTGAAATTATGGAGATTGTGTACTTCTGGGTTACAGAAAATCAACTAGTTCAAATAATAAAATTTACGGGGAGATCCAAAAATACTATTTGTGACTGGATGAATCTCTGTAGAGACATTCCTGTACGTCTATTTAACAAAAGGCAACCTTTTGGGGGTCCTGGTCAGATCGTTCAAATTGACGAATGTTTGTTGCGAGGCGCACGGAAAAATAATAAAGGGCGCTTTCGACTTGCCGATTTAAAAGCTGCAGTAATACCTAGACAAGAAGATGAAGAAGACACCAATCGCAATTATGGTCGGAGAATTGGTGGACCCTGGGTAGTCGGATTATGTTGTGTTTTGGAAAATGGTTTAATTGATGCAAGATTTTTTGTTGTTGAAAAAAGAAACAAAGAAACATTACATCGAATAATTAAAAATGAGGTACCTATGAAATAATGTGTACTGTTTACATAACTGTCTATCTAACAATTTGGGTTTAATTTTAAGGTATTACCTGGTACAACAGTTCATTCTGATTCGTGGCTTGGATATAAAGGTTTATCTGAAAAGGGCTATCATGTACATGAAACAGTTAATCATTCAAATAATTTTGTGGACCCGGAAACTGGTGCCAATACACAAAGAATTGAAAGTCTTTGGAGGCCTCTTAGACTCAAAATCGTTAAAAAAATGTGTGGTACTAATGAAGACCTCTTAGATAGGTACTTAGCCGAGTATTGGTGGCGAGGATTAAATAAAACCGATAATATTTTTGATGCTTTCCTTAGAGATATGAAATTATGCTTTGTGGATAATTTTTTGGATCCTTAATAAATAATAAATACAATTTTTTTATACTTTAAATTATACTTTATTATACTTTTATATTATTACGGTAGATAATTTTGTGGATCCTTAATAAATAATAAATACAATTTTTTTATACTTTAAATTATACTTATATTGTACTTTATTACTTTAATATTATTACGGTAGACCACGTCCATTTTGGTAGACCGCATATTTTTGTGGTAGACCGTATATTTTTGTGG
>NC_042495.1:43445569-43450938 GCF_005508785.2 Acyrthosiphon pisum | reverse complement strand
CGAATACCCTTAATAAAACACGATTTGGTGCCGTTAAAATACGACTCACTTTTCGACGCCGAGTGTACACTGTATTATTTACATCGTGATCACAGGCGTAGGATTGTTTTTTTGGGGGGGCTTTAGTCCTTCCAGTGGCGGACATGTAACGAATCGTGGGGGGCTAAGCCCCCCTAACTACGCCTATGATACCAAGTAGACGGATATTTTAGATTTTTTGTCGCGAGTGGCAACGCGGTCATCACTGACGTCTCCCCCAAAAAGAGGTGTCCCATAAAGTAGAAAAGTTTCAATGATTTTTTTTAGTACATAGTACTAAATTAATAACATTGATTAAATATACATAGACAGCCTACGTCAATGGGCATAATGAAAACTAGTTAATTAATAGCACAATAACTCAATGATGTGTCATGATGTAGTGTCATGATTGGAAATTAAATTATTATTATTGAAATAAAATAGTAAATATTAAAAATAGACAGGAACGCCGATAATCGTCTCTAGTTTAGAGTCCACTGACTACTGTTCGTTCTTGGATATTTGAGATAAGAAGTAATATAATAGCCACGATTAAAGATATAATATATCTTATATCTTTAATCGTGATTATAGCGCATACCATATAATATAATAAAATAAATATATTATTATTTTCTATATATTTCATGCAATTAATTTGTCATCGGTCCTAGAGACCTAAATGTATTGCTTTAATAAGTAATCATTGTATTTTTATAATTTTATTTTAATTTGTAGGACGTAAGGTTTACTACACATATTTTATATTATATCATAATATAGTTTTAAGCTGACCGTTATATATTTCATTAAAATGGGTTAAGATAGGTCTCGTCATTAAATTACATCGTAAATATTTAACTTAGGTAATATTTACTTCACTTTTTTTTCAAAAAAAATCATTTAATTCTAAGTCTTACAATATTTTTATAACTATTTTTTTCATAGATATATTTTGTATATTCAATAACAATCCCAATATTACATGATAAAAAAAAACTTAAATGATGAATATGAGTTTATTTATTATGGACAAAGTATATACCTACAAATAATACTAGAAGTCTAAACCAGTAATGTTCTTACTTACTATCGTCATAATATAATTGTATTTTAATTTAATATAATATTTTTAATATTATTAAGAATTTTTAATTTTTTTTTTTTGATTTTTCACTTCTAACATGTTTCATATTTTTTGAACACCAATTAAAATTCTAAAAAAATTACAAATTATCAAATGCTTAATTAAAAATTCTAGATGTGGAATACAATCTTCTTCAATAATAAGTGAATGCATTAAAATTGTTAAATTTGAGTTTTTTCGTTTTACCTTATAATAAGTATTATAATGTTCATTATATTGTTTAGAAATAGAAAATATTTCAACATTTTAAAAATACCTTAAACTTTTTAAAGTTTATATTTTTTTTAAAAAAACGCTACGTCTTGGCCCCAGAAGTATTGTCACAATTCAATTTTATAATAGGTATTTTTACTATAGAACCAAAATTGAGCGAGTTCTACTCAGACTGTAAACACGTTTTGTCCATGTCGTACGTGTATAAGACGGAAACAACTCATGCGGGTGTGACGTCCTTAAGGAATTTGTAGATTTAGACTTAAGCATCATGTTCCTTTAAGGCCTCAACTGCCAGTTCTAGGGAGTGATGAGATACAGCTATTCAAAAAAAAAATTACTCATAATCGAGCTTATAATGCATGATAATTATTGCCCTGTTCTCTAGGAATTAATTTTTCAATGACTTTGGATTGAGATATTTTTATTTAATGTATAAACCATTTTAAAAAAAAAATAAGGTATTATATCAAAATTAACCACTATATTGTAATTAATTCATAAAAGGTAAAAGTGTATAACATTCATTTATTTTACTTTGATCATGCTAATGAATTTCATTATTGTATTGTGGGTATACTGCTCTTATATATATATATATATTTATAGAGGTATAATTTTAACCACCTGATTTAGTTTTATAACAATGTATGTATGTTTATAGTCATTTATTTTTGGCATATTTTATTTTAAGAAAATAGGTAGACCGCTTATTTTAATATGTTCACCATCTCCAAATTTTATTAAGTAATATATCTTATTTCGGATATATTATGAATAAATTATAAAAGTGTGTTTTTTTACAATATAATGTTGGCTCATATTTTCTATTTTAATACTAATAAATTTATAATAATTTTCTACAGATATATACATATAATAACTTACTTATAACATCTTATCAAAGATGCTGGTAGCCATGTACAACTTGGACAATGTTTATTAATCGTTAGAAAGGTAATATGATAATAAACAACATTTCATATCAAACAAGCCCGTTGCCAATCAAAACGATTAAAAAATGATAAAAATTTGTAAACATTGCCCAAGTGACAAATGACGTTGGACATCATAATTCAATAATGTTGTTGTATATGGAGTCGGCTATCTAGTTATTGTATATATCTGTGTAATTTTCATATACAAAGTGATTACTTTATCAAAAATCATCATCATTATAATTTATTAATACCATATAAATATACAAATGAAACAAAATATTATATAGAATACCTATTTTGATACATTAAAATTAAACTTTGGATAAGTAATTATTTACTTTATAAGTACCTATTCGAAGTTTAGATCAGTGTTTCTCAACCTTTTTACTGTGGCGACCCCTTTTTTGAGTTTCAATTTTTTAGCGACCCCCCTACATATATTTTTTTTAAATACTCGAATAGAATATAGATTTTTATTAATAATTAATACTAAAATTACTGTACATTGTACACAACATAAAATACATAATATAATATTATAATTATTTTATAATTATTTTTAATTAAAACATTTTTTTGTCTATTTTGAAAGTCGAATATAAAGTCAAATAACAATAAAATATAAAATCGATATGTCATTCCCTCAAAAATATTATTCACCAACATTTTTTAAAAAAGATTTCTTAAAAACATTAAAAAAAAAATGATTCTGCGTTAATGCGTTTTGTCTGTGTTGCGCGTGAACCATAGAGAGAAAACAAATAGTGTGCTAACATCATCAAGGGATCAAGGGTTATGAATACCGACTGTTTCTAAGGAGTTCAATGTAGCAATTTCCTAATTGTTAGCATGCGTTCGTTTAAATGTGTTCCTATTTATAGTGTGAGTGACTGTATAAAATAAATAGCCGAGCGCACCCGCACCCTACGCACATGTCAGTATGCAGCACTTTACACGCAATATTACAAATGTGAATTTTACCATTTTACAATTTTAATTGTTATATTCTGTGATTTTACTGAAACACTGTACCTAACTTAATTTCGTATTTGCAATAATTCAGCTTACTGAGTGACATTACAGTAATACAGTATGAACACCTATTTTACAAATTGAAGAGAAGAAGTTTATCTAGGCTTGTATATGAGTCGATTTTCGATATTTTATTTTCAATGTCTCAATATTTAACTCAAAACTTGTGATATTTTACTTGTTGAATTTCAATTATTGAGTTTGGCAATTAAAATATCGAAAATTGACTTTTAAACAGGCATAGATAAACTTATCTTCTACAATATTGATAATATGTGTATCTCGATCCGCTCAATAAACCATATTATTTAAAATATAAAAATACATGTTCATACAATTTTTTAGTATTATTTATACCCTTTAAGCAAAACAGAGTTAAATGGATTTTTCAAAACGTACATTTTGCTGCTATGTTATGCGTTTGTAAGACGGAGATACAACGCTACGTGGTAGCACGATTACAGATAGTATGGTTGCACAACGAACCATAATAAAGTGTTGATCCGAGTTTCCTTGTTATCACAACGATTAGCGGAACCGAGCATTGGCGCTCCAAGCGTTTAAATATTGAATAATATAATTAATATAAATATAAATAATAATAATAATATAATTTGTATGCCTACTAGTGGCTAGTACTTAATTTTTACGCTATCAGCTCTAGTAAAAGCTTCTAGAGTACCGTTGATAATAAAAGAAACTATGAGCATCATTAAATTGTTTCTTATCATAGTTCGTTGGGCAATCATACTATCTTTAATCGTGCGTGGTAGCGTCTTCGTAAGTACTATTGTCTATTTATAATACAACTTAAAAGGACTAATCAATTTAGGTAGTAAGTCTACTGGCAACTGCTATTAGTAATTATTCCACCCATAGAATTTGGAATAATATTGCACTTTTTATCATCTAACCACAATTGTATCATATTTTCTAAATACATTTTTCTTATTTAACACATTTATTGAATGTAGTTGGAATATAGTATAATATAGTATGAGTAAAATTCTAATATTTAGTAACAGCATTACAAATGTATTAGCATGGAATTGTGCACAATTCACACGAATAAAAATAAACGAATTTAAACTTTTTAAATTTAATTTTTAAAACAATTTTAAAGAAGTTTCGAATTCCAATCCATTTTCTTCTTATTTTTTTGGAATTCTTGACACGCTGCTTTCCTAACTACAAATATGTCTTAGATAACATTTTTTTAGGTCATTTTTAACTCATCTCTAGGAGTATAACGAAAAAATATTTTTAAATTTGTATTTCAATTTGAATCAACGACTGAATTTCAAAAAAGATTTTTATTCTATAATGTAAATAGGTATTTTAAGTGCATTTTTTGGGGTATAAATAAATAGCCCTAAATTAATAACATACTCGTATGTGTTATAAATTAAAATAATCAACAGTCAAAATGTATTAAAACGTGATGTTAGTGAAGCAAATTAACAAAACACGCTCTGTGGAAATAATTTGTAACTTCCGATTGTATAAATATAGTTTTATATTGATTAGGTTATTTTTTCCAATAAATTAATTTTGTTATTGAAACTTTATACGCTGGTGAGTACAGCTTCTACTAATACTATCAAATATATTCAAATATACTTTACTTAGAGCAAAACATATACGAAATGGGGAAATATATACAAGCTAATGATAGTAATCCGAGTACCTATCCTTCTCGACATAGGGTGGAACCCGTCTAATCATCAGTAGAACACGATTTAAGATAGTATAGTTGCCCATCGACCCGTTATTTAAAAGGATGTCAGCGCACTATTCGTTTTCTCTTTCTGGCCCACGCGCAACATTAACAAAACGCATGCGTCCAGGGCCGTATTTACAATTTTTGCGCTCTGGGTCAACAATATTTGTACGCCCCTCCCCCCTAAAAAAAAATAATTAATTCGTTTTTTAATCGTTTAGTTATAGTATTTATTTATGAACATTTTGTTAAAACAGACCACGATGATGCATTATTTTAATGCCACTCGACTGCC
>NC_042495.1:43442218-43444663 GCF_005508785.2 Acyrthosiphon pisum | reverse complement strand
TCAAAATACATAAAAAAATGTTGTAAAATTAAATGATGTTTAAATGTTTTGAGACAATATTTAGACAAATCGATATGTCATTCCCTCAAAATTATTATTCTCTATCTTTTTTGTCATGGGTGACTTTACTCTAAGATTACTTAAACACATAGAAAAAATGATTTTGCGTAAATGCATTTTGTTTATGTTGCGTGTGAGCCAGAGAGAGAGAAAAAATAGTGCGCTGACAGCCTCTTAAGTGTTATTACATGGCTGACGATATGAATCCAAAAATCACGTGATCTGGTTACTTTTTTGATCTAGATCGCTACCGGTGGCAAAGTTAAATTTTTCAAATGTTGTTTTATTATATAGTAATTAATAATTATTGTTTATTTAGTTATATACAAATAATATTTGATAGTTAGTATACAGACTTTAATAAGATGAGTATATGACACTAAAAAAATAGTCTACCAAGAGCAGTAGTAGTGGAATCTGGATTCATTTTCCATGCCATCTTATCATAGCTCATTGGGCAATCAACAACTCGTACGATAAAACAGATTTCTATGTAGCACTAGATGACAAACTCCCGCTCAAGGTCGGTTGGAAATTTTATGGTATTTTATATGGTAAATAAGATTAATAAAGATTTATCTTGTATTGTATTTTATTATTTCTAAACCTGTTTTTTTTTTAAAAATAAAAATAAATGTATTTGTATAAATAATTTTATATCTACTATTTTATTTTACCATGAAAAGCGATGTTATTCCTAATACATTTTGTATAACTATAAGTGTTTTGCTAACCGACAAAATTACGCCCGTCTACTACTGAGCTTCACTTGATAACAATGTAAATTATACATAATACATGTAGGAGTTCGTTATCTAGTATAGTAAAGTGTTATAAAGAATTTTGTTTACACGGACTAGAATATCTTAGTTCGTGTTACGGTTTAATGTAGAATGGTTTCGCGTCAACGTATATTAAGCTGAATGACAAAGTGACCATGTAATTTACTCATAAATTTATTGACAGTTAGTGTTATCTTGTGTCGACTTTATATATTTTATTAAACTGTGCTATAAAGCCCCGTTCACACGATCAAATAATTTGTCAAATATTTTACGTTTGTCAACGTTAGAAATGGTTCTAAAATATTTGGAGTTTGACATACATCAAATATTTGACAAATTATTTGATCGTGTGAACGGGGCTTAAACAGTAATTGCTAAGGCTCCGCTGTCCGTCCGTCCGTCTGTCACCAGGCTGTATCTCATGAATCATGAAAGTTAAAAAGTTGAAATTTTCACAGATTATGTATTTATATTGCCGCTATAACAAGAAATACTAAAAATCCTAGAATTTATAATATAAGCAGTTTTGCCAACATGTTTATAGCTTATGATGGTACGGAACCCTTCGTGCGCGAGTCATACTCGCACTTGGCCGGTTTTTTATTAGAGTTTTCAAAACTAGCACGTAATTATGCGCAGCAAATTTAAAATTTATAACGAATATTGTTTTGAGCCTGTTCTGAGCAATCCACGGAGTGTCGTATCCCTTTAAACTAATGGACAGCGCTTAAGGAGAGAAGTCAGAGGTACGATATAGAGTGAGCGAGAGAAGAAACAAAGTAGTAAATTACAAAATTAAGAAAATTACTGAAGTGTTTCCTCCATGATTTACTACCTAATGTTCTTTCTCTCTTCCATAGATAATAAAGATATGGATAGGCCACGCCTATGTTAAATATATTTGAGGCCGCGTTCCCGGAGGGGAAGGCAATTGAGGCTACTTTATATTGATAGTCGATACTCGATATAGGTATACTTTATTTGGCCTCAATTGTTCCCCTCGAAGACCACTGATAAGACCATTATGTCCTATCCATAACTTTATTATCTATGCTCTCTTCGCTCTGACCGCTTTCTTTCTCAGTCACATGATTCCCTAGCATTGATGGCAGGACTGAGTGAAATGCGTTGTCCATTTATTTAATTTATAGGTCCATGAACATAGTCGATTAACCTGTATATTTAAGTAGTAGTCCAGGCCCTGGTTCTAATGTCTAGTAGCATTATACAATTAATAGAACATATGAATAAATTAAAAATCTTTCTAAAATTCTAACGAAAAACGAAATAGTAATAATTAGTAATTACAAAATTATGTGATTAATTGACAATTATCATTTTGTTAATGATAAACATCGCGAGCTGAAAGATAGGGCTATTGTAAACTGCTTCCTCAATTGCTTCAATTGATTCTATAGACTGTCGATATAAAAAACACCATCTCTATATTACTCAATAATTTAAATATATCAACTGCAAGTAACAGACAGGGACAGAATAGACAGAAGTATTCTGTCTTAAAATATTATAATAGCCTATATACAGAATACCGGGTGATTCTTTTAACATTGAACACTCATTATTTCAAAATGTGTAAATT
>NC_042495.1:43441057-43442118 GCF_005508785.2 Acyrthosiphon pisum | reverse complement strand
GCATTATTTTAATGCCACTCGACTGCCACGTGCAGCACCATAACAATTTTTAGCACCAAAAAAAACAAAAATATGCCTAGATTTGTTGTGTAAAACCACCTTGGGCAGGCCTCGGAATTAAACAAGGTTATTAAAATACACATAATGTACTGCGCTCGAACAAAAAACTCAAAAACATCCCCCGATTTTCTGTGTAAAACCGCCTTGGGTAGCCTTCAGAATTAAACAATCTTGTTGAAAAGCCATACCTGTAATATAAGTATATTATATATTTATTATATGATATACACGAGTTCCCCCCCATTGAAGTAGTGTTACGCGCATGTGAATAAACGTAAAATCGCAAACTTTGGATAGCTATAACTTCAAAATAATGGTTTCCGCAAAAAAATTTAAACAGTTTTGAAATCAGCGTTATAAAACATGTCTTTTAAAATTTAAATTCGTAAGGAGCGTGGTAAAGTGCATTTTAGCATAAAAAAATTACAAAAATTAGTAGTTATCATTGATTGACAAATCAATAGAATGACGTCAAATGGCCGTATCATAGTCATGCAATGCAAAAAATCCAAGTATAGGTACTCAAGCAAATTCTTACCAAAAAAATGTTATGCATATAATATACACCGGCGCCTGGCCGCCCCCCTAAATGTGTCAAAAATTGGCCGCCCGGGGCAACTGTACCCTGTAGCTCCCCCCTAAATACGGCCCTGTTTACGCAAAATCATTTTTTCTATGCGTTTAAGTAATCTTAGAGTAAAGTTACCTATTACAATTAAGATAGAGAATAACATTTTTGAGGGAATGACATATCGTTTTTATATTTTATTATTATTTGACTTTGTATTCCACTTTCAAAATAAATAAAAAAATGTTGTAAATTTAAATGATGTTTAAATGTTTTGAGACAATATTTAGACAAATCGATATGTCATTCCCTCAAAATTATTATTCTCTATCTTTTTTGTCATGGGTGACTTTACTCTAAGATTACTTAAACACATAGAAGAAATGATTTTGCGTAAATGCATTTTGTTTATGTTGTTTGTGAACCAAAGAGA
>NC_042495.1:43412733-43438803 GCF_005508785.2 Acyrthosiphon pisum | reverse complement strand
TATAAGAAAAATGCTGTTTAATAAACGACTTGAAACTATGTAAAAAAATATTTTCAAAAAAATTTACACTTTTTGAAATAATGAGTGTTCAATGATAAAAGAATCATCCGGTATACATCTACTCTGTCTGTTACTTGTAGTTTGGTAGAATATTTACATCAATGTATGTAAATAATTCCATACATTGTATATCATCTAATAGTGGCATAATCGTGATTTTTTGGGGGAGGGTGGCAGGGGGCTGATAATGTTTTTTTTCTGAGTTGGTTGAACAAGAACCTCCCATAAATTTAGCATACTGATTTCAAGGTTCCTGTACGACTATACAAATTTGTATTTGCAATAACTTTCATAGACCATAGAAAAATTTTTTAATTTTGTTAAAATGTGGGGGTTATAGGGTTACAGTCTCCCTTCACCACTCTGACTATGTCACTGTCATTTAAGATTAATTATAATAATTAAATTACCAACGTTGCAAGATTATTAGATTAATCATGCTTGAAGAATATAATTTTATTAATCTACAATGTTAAAAAAATATTTGATTGTTCTTCTTGTCATATTTTAATTTTGTAGACACATATTAGATTATTATATTTACAATTTTTTTTTCAGGTTGATGGCAAAATTCTCAAAAAAAATTGTTAGTAAAAGCTTATATGTTTTTATTTTAAAAGAATCTACTCCACATCTATTAAATATGTAAGTAAATACTAATAATTGTAATATTAATTATTTTGGTATTATTTTGGCTAAATTAAGTTAACAAATAAACATTTAACTTCAATAAATGTAATTTTCAAATTATTAATTTAAATTTTTAATTAGGTATAATAAAATAATTTGAGATTATACACTTATAAAATTTAAAGAAAGATTTTATTAAAGTTATCATTTTTAATACTGTAACACTATAGTATAGTAAGTAATAAATAATAACACTACATTTGTATTCTGAATGCAGTAAATATATAGGTATTTTTTATTTATTCTTATTCAAAACTAATATGTGAACATATTTAAGGCAGATTACTCTATATCCTAGACCTCTTTGAAAAGAAGGCGCATAAAATTGCCTTTAATATAAATATTATTTAATAAATACAATTAATAACTCTAGTCACAAAGATTTGAATCAAGTGTTTAAAAAGACGTCGCACCCGTGATTGTCTTACACCTGAACGACATATCAAATTTTCGTTCGTAAGTTTCTGTTAGTTTTGATATTAGAGTAAATTTACTTAGTTTTTATCAAACTTTTAGGTAGCAACATTATCTGTGTTCTTTCGTTAGTTTTTTAAAATTTTAAAATTTATATAACTTACTTAAAAATTAAAATATCATAAAAAACTAAAGAGATAACACTGATAGTATTGCTTAAAAGTTTAATAATAGGTCAATTCACTCTAATATCAAAACCCACAGCACCCTATTAAAACTAGCAAACAGAAATTTGGTATGTCGTACATGTGTAAGACAAAGACTACACATGCTAGTGCGACATCCTCTTAAATTGTTAGAATAAACGATAATAAGCAATTGATAATTGTTAAAATAAATTGGTAAAACTAAATCCAATATGAAAACAATATTTACCAAGGCTGGGCAAGTTAATGATTTTTTTTAACTCAGTTGAGTTAAGTTAATATGCATCAATAACAAAAAGTTAAAAGTTAATTTAACTATAGGTTAACTCAGTTAAGTTAAAAGTTAATACACACTTTTTGTTAACTTTTTATTAAGTTAAAAAAAAGTTAATTTGTTTATACAACGCTAACATACTTAATTTTTTTCCAACCCAAAACTAAATTATAGACTATAGTGTTTATATTTTTATACAGTGTTTCCATATTAGTTAAATTCAAATTATATACATTTTTTACTTTAAACAGTTCACGGTAAATATTTTTTGACATGTAAACGAAATATACTCAAGTAGTGAAATATGATAAAATTAAAAACAAAATAAATTAACTTAACTTACTTCTTGAAATGAAAAATTAACTCGTTAATTTCACGTTAATTAAAAAAGAAATTTAGTAAGTTAACAGTTAAGTTAATGAAAAGCCAAAATTAACTAGTTAAGTTAAAAAGTTAATATAAAATTAACTTATTAACTTAACTTTAACTTTTTAACTCGTTAATGCCCAGCCTTGATATTTACCATGTAACATATACACGATACTGGCCAGAATGTGTTAATTTCTTAAAAAAAAAAAAACCCTAAATTAGTTGTGCATCAGGTCAATATATTAATCAACTTCACTTTTAGTGTGCAATGAATTTAATCTAATTTAATTTAATACATATTTAAATATTTAACACATCCATTACAGTGAAATGCTCAATGACAAAGTATACTAGACTCTTCCAGTATAGCAGAGCGGTTTCATAGTTGTTTTCATGATAACTTTTAGTCACTATGTCATTTTTTTTAGATTTAACCCCTTTCAGCCCTATAATTTGAACCTAGAATTTACAATCCAAAAATTAAATTTTATTAGTATAAAACTATAAAGGCATGCAAAAAGACAAACTTGGTGATAATGATATTTTAGACGAATATAAAATGTCTATACTTATCTATTAATTTTAAAATTATAAAAACTACTTGCATCACATTATGGTACAATATAATATGATATTACCTATTATGATAATCCAGAAAATATACAATTTTATTTTTAAAACTTCATTTTTGAATCTTAAGTTCTATATTTATAGATAATTATTAAAATATTTTTAATCTTAAATATATATATATGGCATAGGCCGTATGGAAAATTACTTTTTTTGCAAAAAGACTAGGCTCTTTGCAATGGGATAGCCCGTTTGCGAACTGCTTATTATTTTTCCAAACAGCCTGCTGTTTTTCAGGCTCATTGGATACAGACTAACAGCAGTTAGGCCTTTTAAGGACTACAATCATTTTATGGTAATAACCATTTTAATTATATTTTAAGGGTTATTGATAATAACAAAGTACATTATATGTAACATGTAAACTGAGTAATTATATATGGTAATTTATTATTTATTACTTATTATTTACTAATTTATTACTTGTACAGTTGTTGGCTATTGAATTACTGGTTTTATTATATATTATCTAACAAAAAAAAAAAAATATGTAAAATATTTTATTTTTGTCTACAACTTCGCCAATATTATATTTTGAATATCTAATGGTCCTCGATCTACTTTTGGAATATTGACTAAAACATACTTTTAACTCATAAACTGTATCAATACCGTATTTATAAAATCATATAATCACTTGTGGCCTGAGTGTAAAATTATTCATGGAAGGCCTCGTTATCCGCAATCTCAAGGGAGTGTAGGGCGCAGTAATCAAGAGGTAGAAAACATGTTGAGGGCATGGATGATAGACAATCAAAGCACAAATTGGGGAATTGGATGTCATTCAGTTTACATGTTACATATAATGTACTGTGTTATTACTTATTATCAATGACCCTTGAAATAAAATAATTGAAATGGTTATTACCGTAAAATTAAAGGGCCTAACTGCTGTTAGTCTGTATGCAATGAGTCTGAAAAACAGCAGGCTGTTTGGAAAAATAATAAGTAGGCCGCAAACGGGCCAACCCCTAGTCTTTTTGGAAAAAAAACTAATTTTCCATATGGCCTTTGACATAATATATATATTGGGGTATGTTATAGTTTTATTGATTGGAAAAAAATCAATCTGTATTACCTAACACATTTTTTAATTTAATAAATATATGATATTTAATTTGTTATAATTATTTTTTTTAGATTCATGGATGCTGGTGGTTGGAATTTAATTTATAATTGGTTAAAAGATGCTGTAGAAACTGATAACATTATACTAATTCAGGATCTATTAACAATTTTTCATATTGTACCTGTAACAATGGAACGGCTGAAAGCAAATGGTGGGCCAAAATTAGTCAAAAAGTTATCCAAAACTCATATTGATACAGGTATAAATTATACATATTATATTTCAATTTATTTGAGTTTTGCCATTTGATATATTAATGTTAAGACACTACAATGTTACTATTGTATGAAATTAGAAATGGTGGTAAGTACTTCTAATAATTTTTTTTCTATTAAAATTTCAGAAGTGAAATCACTTGCACAACAACTAGTTGAAAAATGGTTAAAAGTAGTTAAAACTGAACAATGGCATAGTATGATGAGTGATAAAGAAAGCCTTACAAAACATGATACGTCAGATAACTTAAAATCTGAAGCTGGAGGAAATTTAATTGCAAGTGTACCTATAATAGATACTGGGGTTTCTACAGATTCGATAAATGATAGTACTACTTCAGATTCTAAAACAAAAATTGACAAACCTAAGAATAAATGTGAAAACGAAAAAGTCAAAGATAAAACTAAAAAAGAAAAAAATATCTTGAATATTAAAGTTGATCTTGATAAAAATAAAGAAAAACCAAAACCCGAAAAAGAAAAGGTAAAAGATGATTCTGATGATATCAAAGAGAAAAAACGGCGCATAAAAGAAAAAAATGGAAATCCATTTTTAAGAATAATCGGAGAAATGACTGATGAAAAATCTGATGAAGACAAACAAATAGAAAATGATACTTCAAATTTAACTAAACATACGAGTCGAAGAAAACAAAATTTGAAAAATATTTCATCAGGAGAAAGATTCGTTAAATTAAAATTATCCAATGATAGTAAAAAAAGCAGTGATCCTAATTCTAGCTCAGACATAAAAAAAGAATCGCGACCGTTACCTCCACCAGTTTCTAAACCTAAATTACCTGAATCTAAGACAATTTTAGAGAAAAAAAATTATTCTATTCATGTAGAAAAAAAAGAATATGTGGGTGAGAAGAAACCAACTGTTAAAACGTTTAAGTCAAAATTTCGAAGTACTGGTCTAGAAGAACAAGCCCCACCTCCGCCTCATCCTAAATCTAAAACACAATCTAAAAAGTCAACCAAGAGTTTATCACCTTTACCATTATCAAAACCTGAAAAAAGAAGTTTGTCACCTCCATCAGATTCTCTGAGTGAAAAGAAACTAAAGAGCTCTCCTTCGGACACCAAGAAATTACCACGTAAGATCTTCTTATATTTAACTATTTATTTTTCATCAATTTTGATGACATAACTTGAGTGTCAGTGCTTAATATAAATTTTAAATAATATTTAGACCTTTGAAACTTTCTATTTTCTAGTGACTATTTGCTTGAAATTCCCTTAAATGCATAGAATAAATATTATTATTTATTGCTAAGTTAAGTAGTTAAAAATTAATAGTACTATTACTTATAGTATAAAATATTAACATAAAGAGATTATGAATTTAAATAAAAGATCAAACACATTTTTACTTACTTGAATATTTTTCTTTGACAAAGCCAATTTCCTACAATTCAAACAATGTATAATGTTATATTGTTCTATAGTATGACATAATTATTTTCTATAAAGTACTAAAAGTTTATTAATATTAGCACTGACACTGATTAATTACCAATATTTGTTTCTGGAAAATGTATTTTAAACAATGAATAAATAATTGTTGTGACAAGTTACATTTCAGGATAAACTTCAGGTGTCTAATGGAACACCTACAGAAATGATCCCTCTAAACTTATTATATTTTTGTGTATCCATGTATGCATGAATATATGTAAATGTTTTACACATAATATGTATACACTTTGATCCAATTTTAACACATGGTTGATTCGTAGTTAACCCCCCCCCCCCCTATTTCAAACAACATGGAAAAAGAGCATTAAACAGACTTCTAACAGTGATATTGGAAATTTTTAATTGTAAATTGAACTGTCTAACACCGTGATGAGGTAAGTGATAAAATTATCTGGTTTATTTGTATGTTAGTTGGAATCAATATATATATTATTATATATTATTTGTTATCTCAAACTATTTTATTAGTATTCAATACATTATTAAAATATAAAACAGCTAATATGGTTTGGTTTGAATATTTCTGATTATTATTTAGTGATCAAATAGTTCATTTAGTCAAGTTACATTACTGAAGTTATAACCTAAATAACAATTGATCTGCATCTCAAGGATTAGGATATAAAGACACATTAGGTATTATATATAATTTTTATATTTATAACTTCCAATCTTAGACACCATAAATATTTTCAGTTAGGTACATCAAATTCATTAGATTAAGTGGCTATATTATCAATCTTTTAAAGGTAAAAACATGCTCAGTTCGATTTTTATTCAAGTTCCAATAGTTTTTAAACTAATATTTTATTTAAACTCTTTAACTATTGAAGTTTCATCAAAACGCAGATAATATTCTTACTTCTAACAGGTTGTCAGCATAATATTTGTTTTTTCTTGGACACATGCACAACATGGTAAACTTGCATTAAACAGAATGAATATTGTGTTAGCTAAAGTATTGAAGTGAATTGACATAATATCCAACTAGGTGTTTTAAAAAACAATTTTGTGTCACTATGTCGATTTATTTTTTAATATTTAAATTGTATTGTAACACGTGTACATTTTTAAATTGCAATATTTGTAATAGGTACTTGTAACTTGTATAAAAATTGAATTATTGTAAAAAAATCCAACACCCACACAGTTAATGAGCCTAATTTTAAGTTTAATTATAAGTCAATTCACTATAAATATTAAAGCTAACAACTCAAAATTAATGATGCTGAACACATTTCTTATTTTGTATATTTAAAAACAAAATAATATATGTGGATAATATCATCTTTGATTTCCAAAAATTAGCCAGTAATTTACAAAATATGAAAATGATGATAATTTTTCAATGTTTCTCCCTATAGACTAAATTAATGTACTTGTGCATAATTTAGAGACAAATGATAATCTATCTATATATTATACAAAAAATTAATATTTGTCTATATGTCCTTTGATTGCCATGGGTTTTGAAGTTATTATAATAATAATCATTGGTTGCCGGGAAACAAAATGCACGGGGATGAGCTAGTGTAATAATATATAAATTCAAAATAATATGGTTTAATTAATAAAAATGAATTAAGAATTACATGGTCGTATTGTTAGTTTTCAAAAACTAGGATATTAGTTATATTATTTTAGTTTTGATTAAATCATTATAAATATTATGTATTTTGTATTTGTCCAGGTAATAATAACTTGGAGAAGCGTCGTCTCACTGGATTGAAGTTCATTTTCATAAATATACACAGAATGTAAAAACTGTGATATTAAATTAGTTTTAAGGTTTTATTAGCATGTCTGACGCAACTTATGTTTGTGTCTCGTGCAAATAAACACATTACTAATTTCAGATACAATATTTGTTTATTTTTTCATATTCCTATAAAGATGATAAACATATATATATAAATTTGTCTTTCAAAGTGGCTCATACATCTCTACATACGACTCATAGTTCATGAAAATTGACGGACAACGTGGAAGATGCTGCTTGCGATCATTGTTTTTTCATCGACACTACAACAGTAATCATTTGAAGTTTAGATGTATATTAGATGTTTTGTTTATGTTAATTTAGTTAATTTACAAACATTTTCAAAAACAGATAGTGATATGTTTAATATCCAAAATCTGGACCAAATCTACGCAAACAGTAGTTATAGGCTATTTGAGGTAAACATTTTTTGACTATTTCTATACTCGCTAAAAGAAAAACAACAAACTTAACGTTAGCATTATATGTGTTTTGACAACATTGTTAGCACACAATAATAATATAAGCTTTCAATGAATAAATCAAGTATGTTAATGTTCATTTCAGTTAATGTATGTCATGGTAATTGTCTTGTAATATCACAGTATACTAAATAAGAAATGTGAGTTGTGATTTATGTAGTATTCCCATCTACTGTACACAAACAGATCATTAAGTGTGGTCAAGTTGCACTGTAGTTTACTAAGGGTGGGAAAGTGACAGATGCTGACCAACACTTGTCGACACTGAGTTCTAAGTTTATATTTGGTATATGGAAGCTTTGAAAGTTGGAACCTTTCAACGCCAAGTGCTAAGTTTATATTTGGTATAGAGATTCTTTGAACTTTCAAAACAATTGCAAAGTATGAACAATTATTTAATATTCTAATCACTATTATTTATCAAAACGTACCTACTTCGATTTTCAAATAACCACCTATGAATGAATTATACATTTTCCCGAAGATGATTAATTGATTTAACTCAAATATTTTATAGTAGATAAGAAATACATACCACTCCCTACTCCTTCAATAAAACTGTATATTTTAATTTGAAAATCTATGATTTTAAGAAACATAGATGGGCTTTAATTTATTATAATATTATGTAATTAAATATTTGCATATTAAAAGTAAAATAAAAATAGTTTTCTAGATATTGACTGACTTACATACTGACATTTGCATATGGATTGTATTGTAAGGTATAACATTTTCCAAGCATAAAATCAATTTTTATTTAAGATGTATAGGGAATTAAAATCTATAAAATATAAATATAATTTTAAGTTTTTTGATTGAAAGGAAAATACAATTGATATTTTGAAAACGTGTATTTACTTAAATGCTTAATAATTATGTCCATTGTTATCTGAAGTAATTGTTTGATTAAGATGACGCTACACAGGTATTTAGTGTCTCCGTCTGACGAGTGCATAACATAGCAAATTTAACGCACAGCATATCACGTTTAACTCAGTTAATTTAAAAATTAGAGTGAATCGACCTATTATGTAACTTAATGGTAAGAACATTATCTGTGTTTGTATGTGGGGTTTTTACGATAATTCAGTTTTTAATTGAGTTATGAGCATTTTTAATTTACGATATTATACATGAATAACTTACTAAAAAATTGAATCATCGTAAAAAAAACCCTCATAAAAACAGATATTGTACTTACCATCAAGTTTTATAATAGGTTGATTCACTCTAATGTTTAAACTAACGGAGCTAAACGCATTCTCCTGAGGTTAAATTTGGTATGTTACGCACTTGTAAAACGAAGACAACAAATGGCTGTGCAGCGTCCTCTTACATAATAAATTTAATAACATCATGTTGAATAGGTATTCACATACCTAAACTGGGGATTTAAAATTAAAATATGTATTAGGATAAACATTTATGAGTTCTTGTAGATCATTATATATCATTTGGTGTAACATTTATTTAGTTCATTTTTAAAAAGTATAGCATATATTTATTTATTTGGTTAAAAAAAAAAAAAAAAATAGTAAAGAAATAGTAGCCCTGGAATATTAACGCAACATTATTCGTACAGGAACTAAATCATACGATCACTTGGAATGTAACTTTTTTTAGTCTTGATATTTTCAAAATAATTTGGTTTTTATAAAGAAGTTTATGAACATTTAATTTTTTCTATTTACTTTATATTCGTAGAATTTTTCTTACAGGATTTAAAATATCAAAAATAGGTGCTGTCAAAATGTTTTTTTAAAGAGTCAAATTTTATAAAAATTGGACATTGTTTAAACAATAAAAGAAAAATAAACTTAAATATATTTATGGTGGGTTAGTAACTTTTAGCTGTTTATAGATACTACAAACTATTAACGCAAATATATGGTACGCCGACACTGATATGTTATTATATGAATAATAATATAATTTATCAGAATCATTTTTTTGTATGCAATGATTCACATTCATTACGTTGACCTACTTTACTTAATGACAAGATACACTCGAACCCTACTATGCAGCAGCATCTAGTTGTTTATCATCCCGTTTTTAAAAATTATAATTTATACATATATTATGTGTTATAAATACAAATGTTATCAGAAAGCAGCAATATCATAACAATATAATAAATTAGTATATTACAAAAAAACAGTATAAATGACGTACCCCTTTTGTATGTTATAAGGTGATTATTAGTTGACCGTTTTTAATTTATCAAAAATATGACATTTTTAAATTTAAAATTATGTATCTTGTATGTAACTTTTTGTACTAAATTCAATTATTCATCTATATTTCCATTAAACGATAAATTTGTTTTCGTGCATATTTTCTTATAGAACGAAAAATGTTATTCATAAGTTAAAAAATCCAGTAGACAAATACCTATGTGCTAAAAAATGGAAATATTTACGCAAAACAATTTTATTTTTTTGTTAATTAAAAATAAACAACCTTTGAGACCTAAAATGTTCATCAAATATTTGTATTATTGTTTTCTAGACACTACATAAATTTAAATTTGTTTAGCTCGGTTTGTCTGCCTACTTATAAACTCATTTAACATTTTCGTATTTTCGAACTTTTATCGATAATACTTGTTATACATTTTATAAGGTTAAAGAGCTCATATACATTCAATTCTAGTGGCGTGCTGAACAGCTATTTTTTGAGGCAATTGCCTCAGGGAAAATATGGGTGGGTAGGTGGGTTACTAGGTGTGTAACTGGGCACTAGTTTGATCATACATTTTAAATATCATATAAACTTGTACAATTTGTTAAAGTATCAATTGAGTTCGAAAAACCTGATGGTGGTAGAGAAGATGGTCAAATAATAGTTTGCCTCAAGTCTGAAAAATGTTCTGCACGCCACTGTTCAATTCAAAGTAGTTATAGTGCTATACGTATTAAAAATGCCCTTAAAAGTAGAGGGCTGACTGATCGATCATATCCACCCAGAATCCTTTTTTGGGTATGCAATGGTTTATATTTTTGAATTTAACATATCCATTACAGTACTAATTACTTAATGAAACCAACTACACTACAGAAGTGATTTCCCTGGTTTTTTTTTTATCAATATACTTCAATTGCTGTTAACACTTATAAGTTTATAATTGATAAACAACTTTTTCTAAATTTATTTTTATCCACAGACATTCTTAGAAAACTATTCTGTTTCCGGATTTTTAATTAAAAATTATGGTATTCTTTCAAAAAAGTAATATACTTTTTTTTTTCAAAAATATTAGTTACGAAGTAAATTGAAATTGTGTAAAAAATAATAATGTTTTACTAAAACGTTAATATTTTTCGAATGAAACTTTGTAAAATACGTAATGGTGTAAAAGAGTTGAAACCTTACTTTAAACTTCCTTAAATGTTCTGATTTCAATTTCAAAATTTTTTTTGATACTAAATCACCTTCTTTCAATAATTAAAAAAAAGCCTAGTGAATAGTTTTTATTGAGTACTGTAATGGATGTGTTAAATTTGAATTCAATTATAAATCATTGCATATAAAAATAGATTCAGCGCAGTTCCATGCCACGTTCTATTTCTAAGGATTTCTAATTTATTTAAATTAATGTTATTAATTTTTGACAACTTCTAATGTAATAATAATAAATGATTCAAGTATATTATAATATTAATATTATTATGTTAACGAAATTATATTAACGTATAGTGTTCATAATATAAATAACTTAAAATTAATATAAATACTTTGAAAATTTCATTGTCAATAGAAAATTGTAATTTAAGTAATATCGGAATGTTTCAAGTTTAAACGATCAATATTTTTGAGTTACAAATAACGTCTGAAGAAAAACTGTTTTATATTCGTTTGTTAAGTACTTTGATTAGAGTTTGACTAAATATTTGTCATACATTTGAACTTCAAACTGATAAAAATTGTATAAGAAATCTTTCATTACATTTTTAAACCCTAAAAATGGAAATGTATTGAATTTTTTCGTGATTCGAATGAATTCAAAATTATTTTGAAAATATTATCATGTATAGCTGATAGTCCTAATTGAAACATTTGTTGAAAATTTTAAATATCTCCGGTTATTCGTTTTTGAGTTAAAAATTGATTCTGTCAAAAACTGGTTTTGCGTAAAAATTTATATTTTCTTTATTTCCATTCTTTGCTTTTCCTTGGTATTTTCATAAATACTGATAATTTTTCATTTTTACCTTACCCAAAGTACCAACTAGAAGCAACTTGACATAAAAAATCACCCCTTTTAAGTTGAAGATCGAAGCTATAGTTACTCTTAAAATAAAATAAAGTATAGAAAAACATAATATAATATAACGATTTCAGTTAATATTGATACGTTTAATTTTTATAGTTTTCATTATAGTAATAACAGTAAATATTTCGAGAGAAAAAAATAATGATATATAGGAACTATACAGATAATCTCATTTTTCAGTTTTATAATCAGGTAAATTACACTTACAATGAACTTAGAAGAGTTCTGTATACAAACAATAATATGCATGTTGCGTGTATCGAAACACTAGGCAGATAATGAATTAACGCAAGAGATACTTTCTCAGAAATATGTTTCTTTTTGAAGAAAAGATTTTTGGAACAGTGGCAACGCACCAGATAAGACAAATAAACACCCTTTATAATTCTACGATCACATATTATACCATTAAAATATCTCATTAATTTAATTAAGTTAAGTGATACAAATACTATGATATATATATAAAAAATAAAAACATTTTTTTTTTTTTTGTCGGTGTAAGTTGTAATAAAAATTTAGACTTTTTGAAATAATGAGTGATCAGTGATAAAAGAATAGCCCGATATAATATTATTATGATAATTATTAATTAATATGCATAAAAATTTACTTAATATTGAAAACAATTGCATTTGTGCATGAAAAATTATTACATTTCTTTCGTTTCAGTGTTAATAAATCAATAATTTCTTTGGACATATAATATATTTTCTATTCTAAAAATTAAAAATATTATTAACTAAATTTATTCTCTAAATATTCATGTGATTAATACTTAAGAAATTGTTGCTTTTAGATTCTGAGTGGAGCGATGAATGTATTGATTTTACAATGATGTGTGTTTTATTTTTTATTTGTGTCTGTGCATACGATAAGTAGTCGTAAAATAATGCTTCTATTTTCAACTTTAGTATCTTGTTCTATGGGAAAGTGAATCTGGTTGGTGCATTGGGGAGGTCGAAATTCCCAGTAATTTTCAAAAGCGCAGGGAAAAACAAAAAACAGATTAAGGAAAAACGGGAGTTTTTATGAAATATCGATTTTCGACAAAATCTTGATTTTTGGTGTTGGTCTAAAACAAATGACCGTAGAAACATGAAATTTTCACTGGTTGTTTATATTAGCATTTTCGTTACACGATAAAATTTTCAAAATGTTTTGATTTGTTTTAAACTATTAATCGATATTTTCAATTTCCAATTTTTTTAGTTTTTTTTTCTATGAAAGTCAATAAAATTTTATTTGTTGGGTAAAATTGCTTGAAAATTTAATACAAGGCTCTTAATATATCAATATACAATAACGTTTGAAAAATATTAAAAATCCAGTCACAATTTTTTTTTACAAGCATTAAAGTTCAAATTTTTGTCAAAATACGTTAAAATCACGAAAAAGTTATATTGTGTTAGAAATTCTTGAAACATTTTTTTTTTTAAATAGAAGATTCTTCATAAATTTGTATTATTTTATAAAAAAATATTACTGGAAATTTAAATTAAATTTTTATGAGCGTTTGAAGTTCAAATATTTACAACATTGGATATTCATTCAGTTTCTCATATAGCGATTTTCTTATTCTGTTGTTATTCAAAAACGAATAATTTATTGTATATACATGAAAAAATCATTGAATATTTTATTCTCATTTTCTATACACCATAAAATGTTGACTCGTTTTAAGTTATATTTGGACAATTTCAAATTTCAATTTTTTTAGTTTGTTTTTCTATAAATATTAATAAAATTGTATTTGTTGGACCCAATTGAAAATTTAATACAAGGCTCCTAATATATTGCTACTATATCAGTTGAAAAAACATTAAAATTACATAGGCACTATTTTTTTTTATAAGCATTTAAACTTTGAAATTTAAAAATGTATAAAATTGACAAATTTTATAGCTAAGGATTGAAAATTTAAAACAAGGTTCCACGTAAATAGGTCAATATTACTCTATTTACAATAATACGTATATCATTAAATATACTTAATAAAATCATAGGCTGACTAACCGTCTTCGCTCAGAATTGTTTTTCTTAAGCGGGATCCCACGACTCGTGTTTTTACTCGCCGAGTAGTGGGAATGGAGTACTTTTACGAATAATCGTTATTCGCCACCTTCCCGTCGATTTTCGGTAACTTGCCGATTATTCAAGTATTCGTGGATATTCGTCAAATACACGAGTCGTGAGATCCCTCCTTTATATAATGATATTATATCATTGAATTCAAATTTAACACCATCCATTACAGTGACCCACTTGTAACCTACTGTACAGCAGAGTGACACCCACTTGCCACCTTTTTTTTTATTAGACATGTATGTGTGGTAATTTGAAATTACGTTTACGATAATACAAATAATAACTTATAAGTTATGAATGCGATAATGTGTCATAGGTACTGCAGATGTATCTTCCGCTTTAAATTTTAATTACCATTTAACTTAATCATGTGAGATACCTACCAGACTACTGTTTTAAATAATAAAATGAAAGGACTAGTATAAGTTGCAGTGGCGCAACTAGGGCTGAAATGTAATGCTACAACTAGAGCAGTAGCCCCCACCTGACATTACATGAAAAGTAACTCGTAGGGGCGATGCCCTCACACCCTTATATTTGTTCACTTAAAAATATAAAAAAATATAAAATAATCATACAAACAAAATTAATTATTTATTTATCCAAGTATTTAATTATACCTTATTTTTTAATATTTATATTATAATTTTCATACATTAACAATATTTTTTTTTACTTAATACTTTTATATTATATATTATAATATATCCCCGAAATAAAATATTACATTTCCTAATAATATTTTAACGAAATGTAAATAATAATTATTATTATTAGGAGTAGATTTTACAAGTTTTACTTGATATAGGTAGATATAATATTTAAAAGATTATAAAATAAAAATATTTCGAATGATTAATACATCAAATAAAATAAATAATTTTTAAACAAATAGTTAATGAATGTAGGTACCTAATCAGTAATCTTTTAAAAGAACTATTAACATATGTTGTTTCACATCATGATATAAAACAAAACAATATTTTTGTTAATTTTTGAATATTATTTATTATAAATTATTTTTTTTAATGAAAGTATAAGTATTTGTAATTAAATATTAATGATGTAATATTTACACTAATTACGTTTTAAAAAGTCCATGTGGTTGTCAGTAATATTGTAGTCTGTGGGTTATTTTTCCTAGGGTCGGGGATTTTTATTCCCATATTACCTATCTCTAGTTCAGTGCATAGGTATACTGTAAAATTATCTGTAATAATCTTGCTAAATACAAAATAATTTATATCATACCAACATAAATTGTTTCCTTAAAACGAATATAAGCATACAGCTTATGGTATTTACTATATTTATTATAGGCAATATAAAAAAAAAAAGTTTAGATAAAAATTTGAAAAATTGAATTATTACATTTTTTTCAAAAAAAATAAAAAATACAGTTTAATTTTTAAAGATTTGTTAATATTTTAGGAAAGAATTGAATAACTAATTTTGAGGGGGCTAAGCCCCCCCTAGTTACGCTTATGATAAGTTGATTATAGAAAATCTGTAGATTCTTTCGAAAATAACTATGACACTATGTATTCGTTATTTTTTTAACGTATTACGTAATCACTCTTCCTGACAATTAGATTGTTATTCAAAGGTGATATAATTTAATTTATTACTCTATTGTGAATATTATGAATATCTGTTTATAAATATCTCTACTGAGGAAGATTAGCTTCCAAGTGGGATATAGTCCTAAAACTCTTGCTTGATCTCTCGGTTGGGATATAAAAGTTAATTTTTTTTTTTTTTTGATTGAGCTCATAATAAAAATCGTAAACTAAGAATATCAATAAATAATATTTTCTTATTTTTCCTATAATACCATGTTAATGTATTAAAAGATTGTAAACAACTTTTATAGATAGAACTGATCGTTTTGGACTTCTTTAATCTCGAAAAACAATTATTTCCATTCATTATTTTTTTATTCACCTGTAGGTATATGGTTATAGTTTGTTAAATGTATACAAGTATTGTGTAAAAGCATATAGAATTATTAAAATTAAATTTCAAATTCAAATTTTGGATTAATAAACTTCAAAAATGCTCTAAAAATGAAAAACAATGACTCAAATCCTGATTTGAATTCAAAAATTCATGAAAAGTATTATATGTTATAAAACGAACATCGCGTAGCTAGATTCTGAAAACAATGCAAAGTGCTTCGATATCCCAGCCTTAGTTACAACTAAGTATTTAAAGTTTTAAAGAACGGAGAAATGGATAACATTTTTTTATGTACCGCTCCACCCATCTAACTTAAGTACTTATAACTCATAAAATACTAGTTATATAATAAATATATAAAATTTAGATTCGCGAATCAAATGTTTATGAGATTTCACCGAAGGCTTAAATATTTAATAATTTAATACATGGTTCCTCGTAATTTTTTTATTAGTTAAATAGCTATAGGCACATACATTGATCTAAACACCAATTAAAAAAAACAGAGATGATACATTAAGACATGAATAAGTATTATTAAGTAATATTAAACTAATAAATATTTCTATAAAATAAGTGTTAGTTTTAAATTAATTATTTGCTCTGAAAAGGGTATTGAAAGGTACTAGGTCATTTAGCAGTTTTTAACTCGGAGAACAGCAATTGTATGAAAGAGCAACTCATATAGAATAATTAGGGATAATAATATATTCTTCAACGAAATAAATAATAGCCTTAAATTTATCACCGTCAGCATAGACTTAAGTAGGTGGGGCGCTTAAGAATTACCTCTTTCTGGATTTCTCGCTATATGGAAGTCATTGTGTGCAAATACAATATAGGTACATACTTATTCAGATAATACGTACCTAATTTATAACGTCCCATATAAGTCACCACTCGCCGAGTATTAACCTCATATCAGCTATATCAGCTATTATCTATTATAATACATTGAACCATAATGGAGAGGCCTTAATTCCTTGGTGCATTATATGTGGGTTTTAAAACACTCCGGGGACTTCTCAAGCCTCTCAAATTATACACACATGTGACATACAGTCACTTCCATTGATAGCATTAACTACATTAACTATGTAAAAATATTAGTGCAAAAAAGGATCTTTATCATGTTCTCGTATACCTAGTTCTAGACTGCCTAAAATATAATTTATATGTGAACAATTTTGTTGTACAGCTGTACGAACGATTCTTTTATAACGACTCGCCCGGTCCAGACCGAGAAACAATAGTAGGAAAACAAATATTTTTTATGTAAGCGCTTATGACGGGAAATCAGAAACGCTGTCGAAATCAATTTTTTCTTTGTTCTTGGACTAGGCTATTAGACTAAACGTTTTTGGAAATATTTTTTTTTACCTTTTATGAATTACATACATTTTTAATTTATATTAATTTAACATACTTATTCCAAAGCAGAATATTCTTCCGAACATTTTTATTTATTATATTAAATTTTAAGAGATTGTTAATTAACCAACTAACTTACCTATTTAAAATTTAGATGATGGGAGGTGGAGCTAGTGGTGTGGTATCAGGCACCCCGAACAATTTTGATCCACTTCTCGGCTCATCTAAACTTTAATATTTATTATAACCAAATAACCTAGTTTAAAATACTATTTTAATATACGATTGAAATTGAAATTCTCAGAAAAATATAATGCTTGGGAATATGAAATTAAAAATGACGTTGTTCCTAAAATAAAATTTTTTTAAACATTTTGTTTTGTAATGAATTCAAATTGTGAAAATAATTGAATTTCTTAAAACGTTAATACTTTATAATATAATGAGTGTATACTAATTTAATTTGTATAAAAATAATGTTTTTACATATTACATTGTACAATGCGTGAATAAAGAATTTTAAACATTATATATTATTTTTATTTTTCAACATATTCCTCCTAATCCTAATTTTATAGTGTATTGAATACGACGTATGTTGATTTTTTTTTTTTATTTGAACTAAAGAACACTAAATCTTTAACAACATACTAACGATTGTAAAATTGTGTTTACAAATCGTGTTTTTGCAGTTTCTCGGATTTTTTTATGCGCACATTTCCAGTGTACCTACACTAAAACGACCACAAACGGTTGTATCTAATGTATTGTTTTACTTTTTTTAACTTGAACATTAATAGAAATGCAATAAGCCATAATTTATAAACAATATACTTTGTTCGTGTTATGTTTTCGTTCAATATTATATATTATGAAATATGAATATAGCGTTAATTAAAGTAATTTATTAGGTATTCTCTAAATCTACGAATCAACCAATATGTTATTTAATAATATAAAATATACGTTAATACTTAATAGGATTCTTTTTTTTATAGAAATTAACTTATGATTTGTTTTGTTTTCAGCTAAAATTAAAGAAAGTGGTTTGTTTATGGATGCTATGTTGAATGTTCTAAACTCGGCTCCAAAAGTTACCAAAAAACCTAAACGGAAACCTAAACCAGATGTTATTAAAAAAGACCAAGACTCTCCCCCATCGTCCATCCCATTATCGCCTGTGAAACCTGACTTATCATCGCCACCGAGATCTCCAGTACATTCACCATCAACGTTGGATTTGGATTCTTTAGTTTTGCCACAACCCATGACGAACGCCGATGAGTCGCTGTCGTTTTCAGAATCAGTTACGCCTTCTGACTACGTGCCGTTATCGGCAGAAAATACTGCTTCCCATGATGTGATCCCTGATCCAGAACCAGAGTTAAATGTTGAACCAATAGTCGAAAAGCCACCACAACTAAAGGTTTTTAACAATTTTGAAGAATTAACTAATAAATAATAATGTATCTTTGATATTCTCAATTCTCAATGTTATATTTTATTTTGTAGTTTTATCGAGACACTTTACTGGATTCTACAAACGAGTCACTTAATACTGATGAACCCGAGGAAAAAATCCAAGTCAAAAGTCGTGAGTAGTATTATTTATTTAACAAATTTACCTATATGCGTTTTAATATAATATTGAATGTATTTAAAGCTATTGACGAATCAACTACGAATAATTGCAACGACAACAAAAGTGGTATGCGAAGTGTTCTAGTGTACGTCAGAAATAAATCGTCAAAGAAATCGGTTTCGTGGAAACAAGAAAACGATTTGGTGAAAGTTTCTTATTTTGAACACGACGAAACCGAAAGAGGTATAGCTATTATTTTATTTTGATACTTATGTTATCTTGTACCCATACAATGTTTCGTTTAGTAACTAAACAACTGTTGTTACTTATTAGTAGTATTTTCTCAAGTAAATCCTAACCTAATTGATGTACAATCATAAGCGTTAAATGGTGTGTTGGGGGGAGGGGGGGGGTCTAAGAGAGCTATAGCCCCCATAATTTTTTTTGTAATATTTTTAGAATATAATATGTTATGTACTCTCCCCTCCCCTCCCATATAAATTCATCACGCTACGTCTTTGTAAAATGTGCAAGGTACGCACTAAATTAAACCTAAAATCCATAAGCGTACCTAAATAGCTAAATAGGTAGGTCTCTATACCATTGACTTTAGTTTAAAGTTGTATGTTAAAAACAAATTAGTTAGTTCATATTAGTTAATCATTAATATCTGATTCTGGTTAAATTTCAACGAAGAGTTATTCTATGATAAATTTACCTAAATAAGGAATGTTTATTCTTTTTCAAAAATGATTTATTTATTATACTTTTAATTGTTTTAGTAAATGTAACAAAGAATTTTAAAGCTATGGAAATGCATGAACGAGATGTTGAAAGACAAAATTTTATAGCTGTTCGAAAATTAAGTAAGATAGTAAAATTAAAAAATAAATAACACCTTATCCCAAAATACATAATGAGTAATACTAATAAATACATTTGTTGCTTAGATGCTGCTGATAATATGGAATCAAAGACACCTTGGAGGTATTTAGATGATAGTTTGTTAGTTGACTTACCAGAAGAGCTTGGTAAAGAAAAATTGGAACATGGCAGTGGCAGTCAAGAAAAAAAGAAACAGACTCTTAGAGAACAATCAGTTTTGCAAGCTATTTATTTCACTAGAAATATGTAAGTGTATTATGTCAATTTTAAATTGCCATGATTATATTATGTTATTAACCTAACTATATTATATAGGGTACCGGATTCACCAGAAGAACCTGATCAAATGGAAATAGTACCATACTCTGAACCATTAAACATTCCCTTGGAAGACATGTCAGGGGATACAGCCCCTATTTACAATTATGTTAGCATTTCTTGGCCAGAATCTAAAGGTGATCAACCTCCTATTGTAGAGTTTCCTATTGGAATGAACAATATAATGCCAATGCCCAATATGATGATACCGCAACCTCAGTTTCCTGTGTTTGGGGGCAATCAAATGAATTGGGGTATGCCACCTGAAAATATGATGGGAATGGGTCCTCCGGCAAACAATATGTATATTCCCCCAAACCAGATGATGATGAATAATCAGATGTTTATGGGTGATCAAATGCCACAACAGCCTCAACCCTTATCACTGCAACAGCAACCACAACCCCCACCACTACAACAACAACAACAACAACAACAACAACAACAGCATCCACCTGTTCAAGAGGACCAATGGATGGGTCCAACTGGGCCTCCGATGCAACATGATCAACACTGGGGCCAACAACAACCTCCTCCTAACAATGGCCCACCACATTTTGAAAGAGGCGGTGGCGGGCGTGGTCACACTAGATGGGACAATCCTAGGGGTGGTAATTACGACTCGTATCGAGGCAAAATTAACCGTAATAACCAACGAGGTAATAGAGGAGGTCCATACAATCGGAGAGGCGGGCATCCAGGAAATGGAAGGGTAGGAGGTCGCTTATGTAAATATTATGCGAAACAAGGTTTCTGTAAAACTTCGAACTGTGCCTTTCTACATTCAAAATGTTAATGTAATTTTTTTTTTGTCGTGAAATAAGACTGAATAAAATTTAAGATTTGTAATAATAGTTTGCTCACCCTCTATTCTTGATACTTCAAATGACAAGCGATATTGTATATAAAATTATAAATAATACGTATAATTGTACACATTTCGTTAAAACCAAATAATTGTTAAATAAATTTTATTTGTAGATAAAGTTATTATTAGTTGTTTGATTTTTGTATTGTAAAACGTATTGTACTACAAAAGTAATAATTATTAAGACATTAGATTAACGTAATTAATATAGTTATTAATAAAAATTAAATCTATGACACTAACTAGTGTTAATCACTTTCTTATTTTAAATATATTTTTTTGCTGTTTAATTGTATGCGTGTAATACCCAATTACATTCCGTATAACGTGACATTGATATCTTGTACAAAAGATAAAAATCATTTCATGGTAATACAATTATTTTTTTATTCAGTTGACCCTATTATTTAAAAACTAAAAGGGCATAGATCACGATCATAAAACTATATACAATAAACAAAGCCTAATGCCTACATTGTCTCCTTTGTGTTTAGTTTTGTTAGTTTTAATCGGGGCCGGTTTGGGTAGTCAGCCTTTTGTCGAGAAATATATTTTTATTGGCCCATAATTTGATATAGTGGTCCACATTGGCCAAATTTTAATATTAATAAATAATAATGACCTTATCACATTTGTTCATAGTATACCAACAGTAGCTATCATAAAAATCAAAATCATAATTCGGCATTGCGGTTAATGGCGTAGCCAGGGGGGCTATATAGAATTTTATCAAGATTAATGAAAAAATAAAAAGTATAAATAAAAGATGTATTTTATTTGTATAATTACCCCCCCCCCCCCCATACAAAAAATTCCTGGTTACGCAACTGATTGCGGTAATTTTATCCTATCAGCTCTAAATGTTAGCAGCCCTTCGAGAAAATTTCAAAGGCTAGACTAGCATATTCATCCCCGGTTTCATATAGTGAATTGAGATTTATAAAATTTAAAGCAAGTTATGACGTGCATATTTTTAAATGAATTGTAAATGTTTTAGATATTTTTAACTTGTTTTAAAACTAAAAAAACTGATGCTTGATCAGACATAATGTTGTTTATTATATATTTTACGATAGTTCAATCCATTTTAATACTAAAACCAACAAATTTAAATGTGAACTGATTAATATGAATTTCAATTTTGCAACATTACATGCTTGTTAGTTATAAGACAAAAACAGCAAATGATGGTGTAAAAAATGTAATTGTTGATGATAACAACACCACTGAAATAAGAACTGACTTACTATATTTATCTTAAAGAAAAATAAGTTTATTTTTCGTCTATAAATAGTTTTTGTTTTTTGTAAATTAAAATATAAATGAAAACATAACAAAAAAAAAAAAAAATATATACATAATTATGATAAAAATATTTATTTACCTATGAGTAAATATTTTCTTTATATAACTGTCTTAGCTTATAAGAATAAAATATTAAAATTCAACATCATAAATTTAAAAACAAATCATTAAGAGTATAATATAACATAAATATTTAAAAACACAACATATTATTTATTATACGGAGTTTTGAGAGTTATGATTAGGTTGTAATTGCAGTATTGATATTAATGGTAATTGATCACATTCTTCAGTAGTTGAATTATTCGGAGGACTCTAGAATAATATAGACAATCTTTGTTTAAATTACTTAATTACTAACCTAAAATCATAGGCGTGCGCAGGATTTTGTGCTAGTGCAACACACAATTTTTAACTGGTGCAAGTGCAGGTACGTGAAGTTGGCATTACAAAGTTCTTTAAAACAAATTCCAACAAATGCCCAACAAGTCAGAGTAGAAGTTGTTGGGATGTTTTCGAAAAGTTTTTAGTACTTTGTAGTGTTGGTCACGGCAAAATAAACTTAAAAATTTCGTAACTTTTCTAAACTTTTCCAACAAATTCCAACAATGTCCAACAAGTCGGAGTAGAAGTTGTTGGGATAATTTCCAAAAGTGATAAGAAGTTTGTAGTGCCAACTGCCAACTTCATGTACCTTGCAAGTGCAGCTGACAGAACAATAAGCGACCCACATTTCCCACTTATTTCCTTCATTATGGTGTGCGAAGAAAAAATTATGTACTCGTATCATTCGATAATCGATTATAATTTATTATATATGATTATTATAAATGTATGATTTACCTATGAGCACCAATTAATATTTAATGTGCCAGTTGCACTAATTTAACTGTTATCTACTGCAGCGGTTCCCAAACTTTTACAATCACGGCACCCTTTAGATAGAGTTTCGTGTTTTGTTGAACCTCGATCATAGGCGCAACTAGGGTCAATTTTTAAGGGGTGGGGCAAGAATTGTATAAGTTACACAGAGCCGCAGGGGCTTCGCCCCCGCACCCTCATAACTAATAAACCGGATGGCTACTCACAATACACAAATAAATTCATATGATATTAAAATATTTTTATATATAATTAATTTAATATTCAATATTAAATCAATACTAATTTTCTATTAGCTACAGCAAATTTGTCAATAATTGTTTTTGTCTCCAAACTATTTGTTACATCTCTTTCAATATTTATTATTGATAAATTTGAAAATCTATCTTGTTTCATTGTGGTTCTCTGCCAAATTTTTAATCTCTGAATTGATGAAAACGAACGTTCGCAGGTTTCCGAACTAACAGGTATTGTGAATGCTGCCTATAGAAATTTATATTGATTTGGGACAATTGGGTAGGTACACATCTTCAGTAACTACTTATTTAATATCATCGATATAAAAATTCTCTTTCACTTTAATCAGGCAATTTTTGGCAACAAGCATGTCTGATTTCTAATGTACTAAACTCATGTATATTTTGTTTATGAAATGTGCAATATTGATAATAACTGAAATAATAAAAATATTTAAATTTAAGGTTTTTGATGAATTGGAGGTTTTTTTTTCTTGAAAAAAATGTTTTAATTTCTATAACGAATAAAAAATGTTTAAGTCATAGGTAGCTTACTTTTTAATTTATATTTGTACCTATTATGTGGAAGCTGGATAAATATTTGGGGGGCTAAGCTACCCCTAGATCCTACTTAATTGCGACTATGACCGCGATGTCTGTACAACAAATATTTTATAGCAATATTGTACCATAGTAATTAGTAACTATTATCCAAGAATAATATAAAATAATTATAATATACAAATACATCTGGTGGAACCCTTGAGATTGTGTCACGGAACCCTAGAGTTCCGCAGACCACACTTTGGGAATCGCTGACCTACAGTTATTTGTAATGGTTCTGTCAAACAGAAAGTGTTATTTTGTAATTTGTGAAAGCACCACGCCAACGAGCCATTTACCGTTTTAACGCGTTCTGTTTGACAGAGCCTTTAGTAGAATAACGTATATTGTACAATCTACATGTGTGTGTCCGTTTGTCTTCATTATACAAAAGACATTCGAGTTCTTCCTTTGATAAATAGGTAATGTTATAACTTTTCATTCAACAAACATTGAACATTTACATTTTAAATACAATATATTTTTTTTAATTATACAATTTGAGCCATTTAAATAAATTGTCAAGTGCTTAATTCTCTATAGAGCAGGGATGGGCAACTGGTTGGTAGCCTTTTTAGTTTTGTATGATTGCTACATTTTCAAATTACTTCATACAATTTTAACAATAATCTGTCTTTATAAATTATGTTGTTCGTAGATAATAAATTCGTACAATAGTCCTATAACAGTTGAAATCGAAAAGCAATATGCTACACTTCAATTAGAATTATGAGAGTTGCAAACAACTCCATTTTTATCTACAAAAAAGATTGACGAGTGCTTTTGAAAAAAATTTCCCGATGAAATATATCTACTTTTAAGATGTTTTAATGATTTTCCATTTTTGCATTAAAAATGTTATCCATGCTCTGACCCACTAGATTTTAAATTTCTAAAACTCTAGTAACTTTGAGTTGCCTGTCCTGCTATAGGACATCAGTTTTTTTTTTAACTATAATATTATTTATTATATTTGTCTTATCAGTCATCACAAATGGTGATTGATATTATGTTGGTATTTAAATTTAAAAAACAGTTCATAAATAATTGTATACTCACATTTATAATTTCAACACTAGTTTGAAGTCCAGGAACAACAAATTGAGGTGTACTATTCGAATTCCCATTACTGTCAGAATGTGATTCATTAATGGATGGCGAGGGATTTGTGGATCTTGTAGAATCTGGATTGCTTGTTACTTTAAGACAATTGTTCTTTATTATTTGAGGTATAGCTGGACCTGGTGTAATTTGTTTTAACAACTCAATACTCGGTACAGGACTCTACAATAATTCACAAAAATTAGATCTATAATTTTTTTATTTTAAATATAATACAGAAAAGAGTAGGTACGTTGGAAAGGCTATTGGAATAGGATAACTAACACTGGCATCCTGCATGTCGGTAGTATCTAGTAGGGCTGGCAGCATTTCAAATTTTGAAAGCGGTATTCGGTATTTTATTTATTACCGGTTATACGGTATTTTCGGTAATTTGTTAAACTGTAGTTATTACTTATTACTATAGTATTGTAGTGTTTTATTACTTATTACTGTGTTCGCACCTCGTGTACAATAATATATTGGTATTATTTAATTATGAATATGCCACCTTATGTGTACAAACAAAGAATAAAAAATAAGGAAAAGTACTTATGTCTTATATTGAATAATAAAAATAAATATCTAGAGACGTTAGATATTAAAATTTTGTAAAAGGTCACGGCATTACTTTCTTTTTAAGGCGCCCGGTGCCAATGTTATTTTGACCTCAAAAACACGGTTTACGGGAATAATGATCCTGCCCTGTAGAGTTAACCAAATTTGATAATTTTTTTTTTTATTAATAGAGGAGAATATTCTACAGCCCGCATCGAACTCCTTTTTTCGATATTTTCATCTCAAACTTAATTATAAGTCTTTAAAAAAAAGACAATTTTTAGCTTTTTTTATAAATTATTTTATACTATTATTTAAAATAAAA
>NC_042495.1:43390738-43412406 GCF_005508785.2 Acyrthosiphon pisum | reverse complement strand
ATTGAGGTAGCAACTAAAATATAAAATTTAATTTTCAAATTTTATAGAATTGTGGAAAATTTGAAAAACTGGCACCGGGACCCTTAATCTGCGGTTAGGATTTCCTGGGATTGTGAGAGGGTTTGGATGGGTTTGAAGTCGTTTATGGAAATGTGTGTAGATAATGAGTGTTTCTGCTTCTATTGTTCTCATATGGAGATCGTTATGAAGGGATAGGTTAGAGACATAGAACGGAGCAATAGACAATCGTTGGAGCGATATATTTTGAAATGTTTGAATTCTATAAGTGTTAGATTTTTTTGCCTTGCGCCATAATTGAAGTCCATACGTCCACGTTGACTTGAGTAGAGATTTGTAGATTAATAGTTAGGTGTTGAAGGTGGAACACTTATTTTTAATTCACAGGGGTCTGAAAATACGCATGCAATTATTGAAGGTTAGCCTTTTGGATTGAAGGTGGTTTTTCCACATCAGTCTTTTGTCTAGGGTTAATCCTAAGTATCTGACCGTGTCGAATGTGGGAATTGGTATATTGTTAAGGATAATGTTTGGGCATATTCCATGTTTGAGTATGAACGTTGTGTGTACCAATTTATTTTGGTTAATTTGTACACGCCACTTCGCATACTATTCAGACAAATGATTGAGATGCATTTGTAAGTTTGATGATGTAATTACAGGATTTACATTGATAGATAAAATTACTTTGTCATCGGCATAATGAGCTACCATAGTTTGTCGCATGGTGGACTGATCAGTTACGTAAATGTTAAAGAGTTAGGGGGAGAGTATGCCACCTAGTGGTACACCAGCTTTAATTGTTGCGATTCACGATTTTGACGAATTATATTGGACTTAAAAATGTCTATCAGTTAAATAAGATATTATTTATAGAAATAATGAAGAGGAGAGAAATTTTTAAGTTTGAATTGCAAGCCTTCGTGCCAAACCCGGTCGAAGGCTTGAGCAACGTCTAGAAAAATACAAGAGCAATAAAGCTTTTTTTTTTTAAGATATGCAGAAATAACATCGACAACTTGACGAGCTCAGTGGCGCCGAAGTTTTTAAAATGTGGTCAGGTAATTTTAAAACTTCTTGGCCTCAATATCTTAATTATTTAATATAGAGGTACTCTAATATACATAATCACGGTTTAAATATACTCTTGCTCATATTAAAGTTATGAAGTAAATAAAATATGGCCAGCCGGCCACATTTTTTAAAAAATAGGCCCGATGTCACCATGAACTTCGGCGCCACTGGACGAGCTTGATGTACTATGAGAGTTGCGGAACCCGAAATGCGTATTTGGAAGTATGTTGTTAATAATAATATGCTGTAGTAAGCATTTTAAGATAAGCCTTTCCAAGATTATTGAGAGGAAGGGCAAGAGGCTTATTGGTCTGTATAATGTTGGAGTGTATTAGTGTGTATTAGTGTAAGAGTGTTTTAGTGGTTTATCAGACTTAGGAAAAAGAATAATTTTTGAGAACTTCCATAATATCGGAAAATATGACAGTCTGAGAATAGCATTAAATACATGTTATAAGAACCATGGCTTCTTTTTGGAAGGCACCTAGCTACTTCAGCCGTGATCAGATCAAAGCCGGGTGATATTTTTAGTGTGTATTTTTGGATGGTTTGTTTAACGTCATTTGGGGTGAAGTGTTTTTTAAGCTGACTGATTGGAGATGGAAGGCTTAAATAGGTGTTTACCTCAAATATGTGTTCGGGTGTAAGTATATCATGATGCGGTTGAAATGTGTCATGAAGATGGGCTTTAAAGACTTCAGCCTTATCGATGTCAGAGAAGGCAAATTTAATATAGGGTTTCTTTAGAGGGGTTGAGGGCGATTTATACTCAAGTAATTTTTATTGGAGAAATTGTAAAGTAAATTACCTCGAGGGTTGATGACTCTGCAACCCCAGCTTTGGTGTTTTGCATTAAAATCACCACCAATAATGAAATTATTGGCCGTTGAGTCAAAAAAGTCAGCGAGGTTATTGTGCCTAGGAGGGCTATATATTGCGACGATGATAACTGGGATTTTATTTATTTTAATTGAGAGTAATTGGTGAGGGTAGAATTTAAGATTGGATTTTATGAGTATGGCTGATCCACCATGTGCTGTGCTATCTGGATAGTTCGATTTGAATAAACTGTAACCAGGAATAGATATGTAAGAATACTTGGTAAAATGGGTTTCAGAAATTAAGGCGATGTCATTGCGTTTATCGAGTAACACACTTTGCAATTGATTGACAAGATTTTTTAGACCGTTTGCATTGAATAATATGATTGATAATGAACTATTATGTACGATCTATTCATTTTTTTTATTAAGTAGGGAAGAAATTACTTGAGTTAGAAGAGCGATCAGTGGACTTGATACTACCAGATCCGTTCCACCTTACTTCTTGAATTATATCCAATCTGTATCGCTCATACACAATATGACTTTCGTCAAAGTTGCAGTCCTATACATTGATCGCACGTTCCAAATTCCAATGCATAAATCCGTAAACTTCCATTCTGAGGCAATTTTTGTTGTTGTTTCTTAATCAGATTGTTTTCCGTGTAAGACGATTGGCCTTACGACAACCCGCTAATTGGAGGACGGGGTTACTCCAACCAATTAAGGTTATAGTAGAAAAGAACTGAACCATTAATCAACTAATTAAAGTAAGTTCAGTTCAGAGCTCGAGGCTCCGGGTTATTATCGAAAATACCGTACCTCGGTAATTACCAAATTGGACTCCGGTTGCAAGGTACCTAGGTACCAACAACATGTTTAGAAACTTTCCATAGAAACTTGATCAATCTAATATGAACTATTCATTGATATAATTCCACACATACATAACATTATTATCTGTTTTATCGAACAGAAACAACAAGAATGTTAAAGCTTCCTGGTATAAAAACGGTGTGATTCTTACCTAATTAAATTAATAATTGCCCACTATAAAATGTGTCATGTGTTATAAAGGTGGTGAACCAATGAAGGGAAAGAATTTATTGCACAACACCAAATCAGAATCCAAGCTGCAGTGTTGTGGTCTCCGCTCAGAATCGTTTTCCGTTTGCCTCCCTCTAAACTCATGAAGCTCACCCCTCCTCAAATTATTTCCTTACTTTACCTCGTAAGTAGAATAAATTATGTTAATATGTGTAAATTATTATTTCTAGCCCCCTAGTTTTATGACCAAATTGGACATGGGTAGTTTGTACTTAGAAGGAAGTTTTGGATGGTTACATAAATATATTTTTAAAACATATCTAAGGTATTTAGGTATACTACTAATGAAACAAGATTCATTTAACTGAGGTTTGCCAGAGATAGTTCCCAATCTAATATTAAGACTGTATGGTAATAATTTATTTTCTGAATAGTTTTTTTAAGTGTTTGGTATAACTAAACAAATTTAAAGAAATACAAGCAAGTTTGCTTTAGAAAATTTATCATGAATTTTATGTTTTAGAATATAAATTTAAAATTTGAATAAAAGTTTAATTTAATGGAACTTAAATGGAAACAAGTATGTTGTTTTATTTTATACCTGTATTAATTATTTATCATTTTTTTGGCTTGGATCATGGTGTTATATCGTCCCCGTTCATGCAAAGTACACTAAGTCCAAAAATCGACTTAGAAATTTGTATTTTAACAATAATAAGAACTATAAATTTCACAGTGTCATATTATTTACTACTACTCATAAACAGCTACTTCCCCCTTAAGGGTAACTCAATTAAAAAAAGAAAGAAAACAATTTGGTTAGGTACATAAGGTATACATTTAAAGTTTGAAAAAATTGCAAAAAGCTGATTCATGTTTTTGGACTTGGTGTGTTTTGCATGAACGGGGACGATATGCTTAATTAATATTTCTTTGGTAACAATCAGGTTTAGTAACCCATCGGCCATGTTAGTTTTATGATATGCAGATAGTTATTGAATGCTAAATAATAAAAACTTACATTTTGCCATTGCTGAGAATGGTAAGGTTCAGATAGAATTGAAAGTTTTCTTATTGGCATCTCGTTTTGAAATGTAGGTAAACAACTGTGTCTGATAGTAGCTTTAAATTATAATTAATATATCAGTTATATAATAATATATATTTTTATTATTGTATGCAATTACTTACATTGTTTTTCTTGTAACATGACACAATCTAATTTCCTTAATACTTGTTCCATTTCTGGACGATCTTTTGCTTTATAACTAACACAATTTTTACCAATAGTCATGAGAGAAGCATATAGATTATTTTCATCTGGTCCTGCCTTCACATCTGCCATATCAGAAATTGGACAATCATTATTTTCTACATGGTCTTTCTATAAAATGTAGGTACATTTAGGTACAATGATAACTGGTATCAATAAAACATCAATTGGAGTAATAATAATAATTATTATTGTCAGTTTGTTTATTTTGATACTTACTAAAAATTTATGATTTCTTAAATTGTCATATGCTCTTTGTCCAGTAGCAATTTCAAAAAGCACCTAAATGGAATTTCATAATTAGCATGAATAACAAAATCAATTTACATATCATAATAATTTGTTAAATATAATAATACTACCTATGAAATAAAGTCGAATGCCAATTAATATGCCATTAATCATTTAGCTGGGAAAATATGTAATTTCAAGAATCTATGCATCATATAAAATGTATTATGTAGCAAGGAGTGGTTAGTGATTAAAAAACAATTTAACAGTAAGAATATTTAATAATAATTTAAATAGCTCGCTATATAGTAATAAGCAGTGGCGAAGCGTCATAAGAGACAAAGAGACAACGTCTCCCCACATAGAAATTAGAACACGGGATAAATAAATAATTATTATTTTGTTTTATGAAATATTTAAAAATGTGAATTTTATTTTATATTATAAAATATAATATGGTGTATGTTTCAGTATTTGTGAAATTGGTTTTTTGTTGTACCTAGTGTTGAACAGCTGTAGAATTCTTAAAATATATTAGAAGCGCGTGATACGAGCTGGTGATACGGGTCATTCCAAATATGGTATTATATCTAAATCTAATAGACATTGCGATGCAACATCTCCCAAATATAGGCAAATATGGGGAATGTTAATGTGAGCGGGGTTTACTATGTACTCTATGAGACACGTCTCACCGTTCGTAATATTACCTCAGTCCTCAATATTTATTATCGACGTCGCCGTCACATTGTCACGCTATCGTGATAGGTACGTCTTACGTGTATCTTAATAGCTATTGTTTTATATATTGTAATTTGTCCTCATGGGCCATTGGGCTATGGGCTGATGATTTAATTAATGCCATTTTTAACAATGGAATTATTAACTACTCATACGAAAAAAAAAGTGTACATTTGGATTTGTTATTATATTAAATTATCATTTTAAGGAAGTTGTAACGTTTTTAATTTTTTTAATATAATATTTCAGCTCGTTTTTAGTTTTTGAACATTTATTTCTTACCATATAGATAAAATAAAAATGGGGGGAGGGGGGTCTAGGCATATTAGTGCCATTTTTTTTTCAGTGTCTCCCTAACCAAAAACATCACGCCTTGCTACTGGTAATAAGTAAATAAAATCATAATATTATCACACAATATATTATACCAATATTAAATATTGTTGTAATAGTGCTAATATGAGTAATGGATACCTAAAATATTAGGTACTAGCAAGTAATAATATATGTTTATAGATTATTCATCTCTACGACATGATAAGAAAATGACCAAAATAAATTATAGGGAAATAATATTATAATCAATTTAAAATAATATAAAAATTCATTACATTTAACTTATTTAATAAACCATAAAATATTTAGGTCCAAAATATTAATTTAAATTTTTATAAATGTACAAGAAGATATTATAAATTAAATTCTATAATTAAACCTACATAATATGTATAATCATTTAAGACACTTACCACACCAAAACTATAAGTATCAACTTTAGTGGAGAACTTTTTGCCTCTTAAAAATTCATCTGGTAGATAAGGCCTTGTTCCGTGAACATGACTAACTTTTACATGAGTATATTCTTGAAGAGGCCCTTCGCGAGCCAATCCAAAATCACCAATACGAGGTTCAAAATTTTGATCCAAAAGAATATTTGCACTAATAATAGCAGAATTACAATTATTTTAACTGAGTGAGGTACATATGCTAAATTGATAGCATCTATTCGATATCAGGAGCTTGAAAATATGCTATTTTAGAATTAATAACATTAAAGATTGGGGATACATTAATACAAGTTGAGAATTTTTATTTTTTAACTTATAAACTAACTTGTAAGTACATTTTTGAATAACTTAATTAACTAGATACAGTATTCACAGAAATAACTTGGCTTTATTCAATTAATTACAAAATTATAAACCATATACATAAATATCTATAGTGTGGTACAAACTAATTAATGGATTATTAATCACGCTATAATAGTTATTATCAAATTAATATCATTGATTTAATAAAAATGTGAAATTGCTTAATCCAGAAAAAATAAATAATAGTATTTGTACATTATTATTAAAAAAAAATTATTAGTGACCTAGGCGGTAATGAAAAATTAAATTAATAATTTACTTTTAATGAACTCGGAAGTTAATATTTTCTCCATGTGAACTTTAAACTTTTAGAGTTAAATGTATTGTTTTTGATTCTGAGCGAGCAATGAATGTATTTCAATTTTATAATTAAGTTTATTTTATTATCTTTTTGGAGCTGTAAAAATGCTAGGATTTTCAATGACGATATTTCTTGTGATTTTGTTGAGCTATTTATAGATATTTTCATTTTTCATTTTTTTTTTTTTTTTTTTAATGCTGATAAATTTTTTTTGCTTTGTAGAAAAGCTTAAAAATTGAATACAAGAGTAAAATAAATTACTTTAATAGCGACATCAAAGTATATCAAAACCTATCATGAAATATACCTACCTATACAAAGGCTGAAAGAACTGTCTTTGCACTGAATATTTTTTGTATGATTTATCACTAAACTCATACAAATATTCTGCTTAAATTTTCTTAAAAATCAGAAACACATATATTTTTATTACAAAAAATATAACAAAAACATCAGAACATTGGAATGTACTTTAATATACAAACTAAAATAATAAAAAGAAACATTTTTTTCACAATTTTCTAAATATTCCAAGATATGCTAAAGAAATTAAAATAATATTCCCTAACCCAAAAACCTATTCATTTGCGCCCTACTTATAACTGAATGTTCTTAATGTAGACTTACCAAACCAACTCAAGATACTATTTTTTTATTAATTTTCCCACCTTTGAATACACCAATGTATGATTTTTGTTTTGGTATTTATCTAACATCAATTATCTTGTATGAATTAAATATATTTAAAAGACACATTCAAACACATGATATTTGTCACAAAATATGTGACCTGCCATTTAAACTAAATAACTTTATAAGATTTAAAAGTACCTTTTAATATCTCCATGGATTAAAGGTTTATCCATTCCATGTAAAAATTGCAATCCTCTAGCTGATCCTGTTGCAATTTTAAAACGAAAGTTCCACGTCAAAGGTTCAGTTCCTTGCTAAAACAATATAGGCACTAATAATTAAAATATATTAAATTATTATATATAAAAGTATTTTTGTAATTTATAACAATTTTTATTACGCTTTTACTTGTTAATTAGTTAGTAAAATGTCAAAATTAATGTTGCGTGTATTTAAAAAATTAAGTTAAGTGATAAGTTAATTATTTTTAAATTCTATTATTCAGTGATTTAGAATAGAATAAATTCTCTAAACGTTTTAAGTAACCCTATTAAATATGAATTGACTATTCTAGTTTATACCTTGATTGTAAGAATATATTAACAACAACCTAAAAACAATTTCCTTATCTAGTTATCTTGACACTCGATATATAGGCTTCTTCACAGACAGGAAAAAAACATCTACCGCCTCATAGTTACTGTATGCATTATTACAGGATAATTTATCAAGCATGAATCATGATCAGTGATCACCATCACTTTTTTATAATTAAACGATAAATTTATTCTGAGATCTTTGGGATTTAAGACCATATTTTCAAATACTTGATTGCTTATGCAAATTAAATTAGTCTTCTGACAATAAACTTTTTTTTTTCAAATGTGAAACACCCTTTTTTTTATTTAATTGTTAAGGAAATAATTTGTTTGATGTTGTTGATAAATATAAATTGACATTAAAAAGATTATTTTTACAGTTCTTAAACTTCGGTGTATTTAAGTACTTGCGATAATAGTCTATGATAGTAGGTTTACATGATATATGGAGACTTAAACTTTAAATTTTAAACTATGACCAATGATGATTTGAAAGTTAATGATAATAAAACTAATTTAAATTAATTAAAATATAATAAGTATAATAAGTGCTAGACTAAATATAACATCTACATCTAATTTATATTTTATATACAACCATTATTAAGGTCTATTTTTCTACGCATATAAAGCTTAATAATTCAGAAATTACACATTAAAATATTGATTTATAATGACTACTGAGGATTTATTTTAACAGTAAAGAATCATTTTCATGAAAACTATTAAAAAATTGTATATAAAAAATAAATAGCTTTTAAATTAAGAACATTAAATCTTTATATGAGTTAATTGTTGGGTAAGACATAGGCTTCCTAATTAAAGTGTGTATTGTAACTTCCAGGTTAGTCAAACAAATATTATAAGTTCCACCCCAGACTGATATACCATAACTAATTATTTATCGAGCAAGAGAGAAGTAAACCATTTTTAACATTTGTGAGTTAAGAAAACATCTTAATGTCCTACAAATATAGTTTATTAGTTATAAGTAGAGATTTGTGATTTAATTTAAATGGATATCTTCATTGATTGCATGTAGTTTTATGAGAGTTAAAAATAAGAATGATTCATTAAACACAGAAATAAGTTTTTTTTTAAATATTTGAGAATAGGTACTTTAAGAATTAATATTTAGTATCTTTTTTACAGATCTTAGAATATTTTGTAAATAATGTGAAAAAATTACTCGTTTATTATTAATTTTGACTAACTGATCCCGTGCACTTCGTTCCCATTAAAACTGCCAACTCTATAGGAAAATATATTTTATTTCCTGTTCCGCCCGACGTTTTCCAGGCCAAAGATTTTTATTTTTAATAAATATATTTTGTACAAAATATATATGCCTATTTCTTCTAATTATAATATTAATATAATATCATTGAGTATAGATAGTATAGAGTATAGATACTATCTATACTCAATGATAATATGTAACCAACTGCAACAAGGGTTGTATATCATACAATATTTTTATGAATTCAAATTATAAATAACTACTTTTTTTGCCGTTTGGTATAGATTTTAGATATAAAAATATTTATTAGGTACCTACAATTAGCCAATACAAGTACAATTAATATATTATATTTTATTTATTAACATATTATAATAATATAATATAACAGTGTATACATTAGTTTTTTAATTAATAATTTATTACGCTATTCTAGCTAATATATTCTAATTTTTAATCTAGAAAATCTATAACTGCTTTGTCTAAGTCAATTTTGTTAGCATCTTCTTTTTCTACCGCTATAACCATTAATTCACTTGGTCAGTCATTACCCATTGAGGATCTTAAGTAAGCTTTTACTCTTTTGAGTGAAGAAAAAAACCTTTCATTACAGGCAGTACTAACTGGAAAAGTGTTAAAAATTTGAAGTATCTTGATTGTTTCTAAAAATTATGTTGGTAGTTATTTGAGAGTATCAATAACTGAGTTTAAATAATAATACTTTTTAATTTATATGTATAGGCCATCGGCTATTGTCCATTGGCGCAATTGTAAATTTTAAGCCAGGCTAATTAGAGACAGAAAAAAATAGGGGTGACAAGGTACACCCTGCACTCCCTAACAACCAATAATGGCACCCCTGGCTTTGAGAACTAATTCAACCAAGATGGACAATTCATTTGTGGGGGATCGGATATAACACTGGGTATAAATTGAACATGGTTCGAATTTCAAAAGTTTGAATAACTATCTCTAAGCTTTCCTGATATCTCCAAAAACAATTTGAATTTTTCATAAAATCGGTTAAATTATTTAATTTTATTCTATTTTTTAGTTTTTTAGAGTATTTATAGAATAGCTAAAAATATACATTCAACTGTTATATTTGATTGAAGATATAATTATTTTATTCGATACCATAAACGTGACAATTTGCTTTTACCTCATCCGCCTGAGTAACTAATGGTAACCATTTATATATAAAAAAAAATACTAATTTCTACTAATTATTTCTCCTAAAACCAATGAAACCATTTAAAAATAACAATTTCCATCGTAATTCTCAAAAACCTTATATGAGAACTTCTCTGGATTGGACCGGCCAGGTCCAATTGTGAGTTTAAACCATTCAGGGACTCGTTCAAAAACACACAAAAAATTTCATGAAAATCAGTTCAGCAGTTTAGGAGGACTTCCGTGACATACAGATAAATATCATTTATATTATAATATACAAATATATAAATAGATATTGTGGTTTATATAGGTACAATTTTTTTTTAATAATTTATCATAAGATTATTATTTTTTTTTTTTAGTTTTTAATATTCTCACTGTTACATTATTGGAATATAAAAGTATGAAAATATCTACCTCATTAAAATATTTACATAATTATAATTTACCAAACCAATACTGTTTTATAATTTATATTTTAATTTTAGAATGTACACTTTACATAGAATTCAAAATTATTATTCTACAAAAAATATTTTTAAAACTTACTCGACATTGTAATCGATCTTCAAGAGAACCGTTGATCATATATTGATACACTAAACATGGTTTTTCACCACCAATACTAAATCCATATAGGGATAAAATATTATCATGTCTGCAAGAATTTAAATACTTCAGTTCTCTTAATGATTGTTGTCTTTGAGCTTCTAAAATATTAAATTGTTGTTCTGCTCCTTTCTGAAAATATACATCATGTTATTTATAAAACGTTCAACCTTAAAAAATATATTTAATCGTACCAATAATTAAATGTATAATAACCTGAGCTTCAAGACGTTTAATAGCAACAGTGGTGCTTCTCCATATACCTTTAAAAACCACTCCAAAACCTCCTTTTCCCAAAATATTTTCCTTATTCCAGTAATTGGTAGCTTGTTCTAGTTCATTGTATGTTATCAAAGGGGTACATGCTTCAGCAGAGGAAAACATAATAGATGGATGCTCATTTATTTTGCCTAATGTATTTAAATCTTCACGTTCTATATTATTACCTCTTCTTTCGTTGTTATCAGTGTTCAGTTTTATAACATTGTCAACTTCATTCTATAAAAATAAAATGTAGGAATTAGTAAAAAATAAATTAATCTATAATTGTAATAATATAACTACAATTATTACATTTAAACTGTCGTCTGTTTCGGACTTTACCAAGTAACCGAAGCTTTTAGCACCCTGATTTATTAATTTATGATACTTATGATCAACTAAAAAAAAATATATAGGTATAGTTAATCATATTAAAAGTATTAAATTGTAATTTTTTTAATTTATACCGAATGGTTTAAGTATAATCATTGCTCGATAATGCTGCATTGTATTCAAAATACTAAATAATTCTAATATTGTATGATTTTGTTCTCCCCATAATGTTAAAAGTTCATCAGTGGAAGAATGATTACGCATGGGAGCTTTACTAAGTTTAAAAATTGTTGCAGTGTCAATTTTCATATAATATCCACCTAAAAACAAAAACAAAGTAATTATTAAAATGTAGGTACCTACCTGTATTATTTAATATAGTTTAATAATTAGGTACCTAGTTCTTCCCATTTATCATTCATGTCCATTATACTGCAGAATTCCTTACGTTCTGCATATGGCAATTCATAGATATAGGTTATTTTGTTTAAATTTAAGTTGCTTATCATTATACAATTTACTCTAAATGGGGTTTTTAAAAACAAAAATTAGAAATAGGTATATTAAACAAATACAAGTAATTAAAAAACAAGACTTTCAAATATATTTAAACAGTTTACAATTTAAATTTAAAAAAAATGTGATCTGATTCACTGTACTAGGTTACTAAGGCTACACCACTAAGCAGTAAGCATGGATACAGAATTAAGAACTTAACTAGGTACTAAAGAATTGTAGATTTTTAGTAAAACTGTAAAAGTAAAGTTGTGAAGATTAAAATTCTAAACCACTGATGCATAAGGATTACGTATTCGAATTACCAATTGTTATCAATTTAATAAGTATTGCAATCTATGTATTTACCATTTACCATGAACATTCTTAGTTCATAACCATTCATCTATTCTGTGATCGAATGTTTTCAGCGCTACCAGTGATTATATTTGGCATCACATTTTGTATCTCAGTCCGTGTTTTATACAGATGGCGCTGTAAACTCTCGATTTTGATTGCGACCACGAATTAAGATATACCTTAATTCGTGATTGCGACCCCCGCATTTGCCACAAGCGTCTAGCGACAGGCACGGACTAATCTTAGTCCGTGGCGACCATAGATAATATAAGAAAAAGCCCATGAGATTCACTAGATAATAATCTTACCTTTAAATTTTATAAGAGTCAATGTACTCTAATTTTTAAAGTAACGGAGCTACACGCGCAGTGGCACAATACTAGGGCTAAAATGTTTGGGGGCTGTAGTCCCCACACCCTCATAATATATATTCACATAAGAATATAAAAAATCATACAAAAAAACATTTATTTACTCAAATTTAATTTTTCACGATAATAGAATACTATATATCTGTGGTAATCAAAATAAAAATCTTCGGGCTACACTATTAGTTTAGGTATATTATAGGTACTCACAAACAGGTCATGAAAATGATTGATCAAATATTTTTTAAACGCTATAATTAGAGTAAATATCACATTAACAGCCTAGCTAATAACCGGCGCTACCTTATTAGTGAACTGAAAAAAGCCCTATACACCCAAAGCCCCCTCCCCTCCACAATGAAATATTTATATAATTTAAAAAAAGTCTAAATTATCTATTTACAATAATAATCTACAATAACTTCAGAAATATTATTCATCTATACAGCCTTGGATTACACCACCCAGCTACAAATCAAAAATAATACAACAATATAATATCAATAATATCTAGATGCGTATTGTACCGTCGTCGACTGTCTTAAGTTTTTATAGTAGGTTTTTCCGATTTTGGAAGTCAGGATAACAATATTTGTAAGTAAATGGTTATTAATAATTATAACGATACCCACAAAAAAATGAAATTTAAAAAAAAAAAGAAATGTTGTAACCGCCCTTCTGACTTAAATTCGGTTGACCCAAGCCCGGATTAAGACATTTTGAGGCCTAGGGGCCAAAGTTTTAAATGAGGCCCCTGTACGAAAAAAAATATTAATGTATAGATATAATGTGTTTTGGGGTGAAATGACCAGCTGACGTCATATGAAATTATACCAAAAATGATGAAGAAAGATTGGGTCTAACTTTTTTATTTATCAAGTTATGGGCAATTAACTTTTTTTTTTTATCAAAACCATACATATCATGCATTTGTTTATGTATTTTCAAAAGTTTTCAACATTTTGATGTAATTTATTTTTTATTTTAAAGCTATTTAGTTTTCCTATCAACACTCCGACATATAAGCAATTGAACTAGAAATGAGTTAATTATTTTTATTAAATTAAAAATGTTGGAAAAAATTAACATTTTTTAAAGGAAATCGTGTATTATTCCAATTCATTTATTACTTAGTATAGGTTTTTTGTATTTTTCTACTGAATAATACCTAAAATACCTAAAATACCTTGAAAGTTTGGTTTTCATAATATATTCCTGTTAATCGTCACAATCTTAGTTTTTCTAGGATTGAGTCGGTTAATTGGTCGTCAATCGTTTAATTTTAGTTGTCATAATACAGAAAACAAAAATTCATAGTTAATAATAAATTATTTGGGATAATGCACAATTTCTTTTTAAAAATACTAATTATTATTAAAAATAAAAATAAAATTACGTAAAAATGTTGAAAAGTTTTGAAGATACATAAACAAATGCGTGATACGCATGGTTTTGATAAAAAAATATTGAATTGCCCATAACTAAAAAAATTACAATGTTAAATTCAATCTTTAAAGGGTATTTCTTTATCATTTTTGGTATACTTTAATAATATGATGTTGGCCGGTCACTTATTCACCCAGGGACACATTGTATATATTATTTAATATTAGGTACCTGTTATAATAAATATAATATATTAGGTATATATTAGATAGCAATAAATAATGAATAATATATCACTTAATTTTTAAATTATAATTTATAAGTTTTTTTCCTAGCTAAATAATCATCGTTTTTATTTTAGATGATTTATATATATATGAGTTATATAGCCTATAACGAAAAAAATAATGGACAAATCAGAGACCCCTCCTGCCCCCCAGGGCCGTATTTACAATTTTTCCGCCGCGGGCGCGCAACATTTTTTGCCGCCCTTTATTATAGACACATTTTAATATTTTACTAATATAGCGTTAATTGGGAAAAAAAATAAAATTATTATGCTAAAATATACAAATATTAACACAGAACAATGAATATAATATAATATTCTATATGATTAACTATGAACTTTATTATATTAATATTAGTAACAATTACATTTTTCTACGAGCTTTTAACTCACTAAACTTATTTATAATATCATCATAATTTATATTAACCGTTAATTCTGACTCTATATTTAGTATTGCTAGATCATTCATTCGTCTGCAGACGATCATCTTTAGTAGTGCCCCCCCCTTAATCCGGGTTTGTGTTGACCGACACCTTTCAAAAATTGCAGGGGCAGCCCAGGCACCCCAGACATGCCTATGGGTATACTATACTATTATTAAGTATAATATAGTTGTAATCAAATATTAATAATACGATAATTATTAGGTACACTATAATTAGCTTTTAAAAATAATTGATCAATTAATTTCATGTATCTATTTGTTGGTATTCAGAAAAAAAGCCACGGAAAAAAAAGCCAATAAAAAAAATCCAAAACAATTTAATTTTTATACTATGAAAGTATTCCGAATAAAAAATTTAGAAAAGTTTCAAAAGTATTCAGAATATACATCACAAAATACTTTTGGAAAATAGTATTCTAAAAGTATTCGGTATACTATATTCGGAATACTACCCAAGACTGCCCGTCGCCTATCGGCTCTGGTCGCCACACTCAAGTGACCTCCCTTCGCCTACCGCCACGGTCGCTAGAATCGATGACCAGTAACATAAATTTATAGAGGCTCCCTACGCCTACATAGATAAGTCTAAAAAAAAAATTGCAAAAAAAAGAGTGTCCGGTAAAATAACAAAATACTAACAAACGAATAATTGATTTTGCGGGGGTTATTAAAAGTTTTTTTTGGGGGAGGGGCTAAGCCCCCAAAACCTCCCTAATTGCGCATATACGTTTAGCTTACAACCACTTACCTACAATCACTTACCTTTTTTTGTACAAAAAAAAAAAATACTAATTTCTACTAGTTATTATGTATTTATCCTATAACTATAATAATGTGTAAGGCGTAAGCTGTAGCCTTTAACTTTGTAAGCCTATAACAATAGTGACTATTTATAAAGAAAATAATTTTCGATTTCCATGGTAAATCTCAAAATCCATGTGTGAGGACTTCTCGGGTTGAACATGCCGGGTCCAATAAACTCTGAATCCAAACCATCCAGGGACGAGGATTCAATATTCAGACACACAAAAAAATTCATCACAATCGATCTATAGCCGTTTAGGATGAGTGGAGGTGTTCAGTGACATACCTAAAGAAGAATTAGATAAAAAGATAGTATAAGACCACTCTGCCAATCAGCACCAGTGGCAGGGTATTGTTTTATTGTGGTTTCATCCTATTAGCGTTGGTGGCAGTCGTTTTCCCTCCAATATTCGGCGGCGATGGCCGACAACAGCATAGTCATACACTCATACGCGCGCTCTCGTTGTTCCGTTGTTGTTATAGAAAAAATTGAACCATAGAAAAGTAAGTAGAAATTGAACGGCGGCAGTAATGATCGTTTTTGCATACAACTATATGCGGCTACTGATGTCTCTATAATATACAAAACTATAATATTATGAATATGGTAGGATCGTATTAATATTGTTTTAGTTTGGGTCCTTGCCACAGACTAAGATATCCTAGTCCGTGTCCCGAATCTATTCAAAAATATAACGAGTTATTAACTCGAGTTGAAGAATTGTGGCTTATGGCATAAATGATACATGATACATTACACCTAAAAACTATAGCTTAATAATGCGTCAAGTTACTCCCCAAGGGCCAAGGATCAGACCGATGAGAAGTCAGTGAAGTCACGATCACCATCACACAAAGTTATTTATATTTATATTATTGCTGCCGCGGTAATCGCACGACCAGTAGGCGGGGCGCCATGTGACGTCATCGTCCGGCCACCCGCCCGCCAGCCAGGCAATCTACTCCGTCGACCCACCGACCCACCACCACCACCACTACCACCACCGCCTCCCCAACCATGGCACTGCACCGATCACAGACCGGCGACCGCCGAAAGCGACCGCTGTAGCGCGCGCAAAAACAGTCCGTACTTGTAAGACCGTAACTGTGTCGGCGGCGCTTCCTTCGTCGGCTTTTGTTGTCCGCCTGATTTCCCGCCATCCGCTGAAAAACATCATCGTCTTTCGTGTGATCGTGTGTGTTCACTGTGTTCCTACCATCAACGTTTTGTTTTCCTTCGTTCCTACTTCATAATTCATTGCTCATATCTATTTACGGTAAATGAAGTAAGTGAAGTTCGCGTACGATAATTAAATAGTAATAACAGCATCAACGATCCATATTCTGACCGTGTTTGTTGTGCACCGCGTCGTCATCACCGCTAACCGGTCCGTATATTGTATTAAATTTGGTCGTGGTTCGGTGTTACAATAACGCACAAATTAATTTCAGTGTTAATTCGCGTAACGTCGTTATATTTGAGCTCTTATTACTCGCCCCGCAATAGTTATGTGCTCTTTGTCAGACCCGTAATAGGTAACTGGTCGACACGAGCACTCTCCACTCTTCGACGGCAGTGACAGCAGGCCTGCATCGTTATGGGTGTACCCGTGGGAACAAACGTCCTGGATGAAGACATCTACAACAACAAGTTCTTGGACTTGTGCAAAGGCCTAAATTTGGACAAGAACGCCGCTAGTCGTGCGTGGGAGACTTATCTGGCTGTCAAGGAGAACTATTCTTTGGACGTATGTATCCTATATACTTAGTGTAACATTTTGTCCGATTTACTGTCATTATATAGTGATTTTGTCTGCTTTAGGGTGATCCAAGTCATTGGTTGGCCTGTGCTATATATGTGGCATGTCGTAATGTCACTGAACATACAGTTGGAGACAGTGAAACATTGATTGAGGGCAATTTAGTTAGCTTAACACGACTTCTCCGTTTGTGCAATATTAGGTAACATTCTTTAAAGAGCTGATAAATTGGTCAAATCATTTTATGCAATGTTCGTTAATTGTCCTTTTTCCTTAGCCTTATACACTTTATTGGTAAAAGCAAAAAATGGGCAGATATGATCAATATGCCACCAGAATTGCGTCGTAAAATAGATAAATTGGAAAAAAACTTTGCTGTTTCAATGGTTATATTTAAAAAATTCCAACCAATCTTTGCAGCTATGTTTAACAACACCAAAGACGAACAAACAAAAACTCGTTGTTCTAAAAAGCAAAAGTATGCAAATTCATTTTATCATTTATCAATAACTATTATGTATAATGTGTATGACCTACCTATATAATATATGTTACCTAATTTAATCATTTATTTTAGAGTGACATGTTCAGCATCTAAACTATTTGAGTTTTGTTGGACATTGTTTGTTGTTGCTAAATCTGAATTCCCAGATTTGAGTGAAAATTTGGTTAATTCATATCATTTATTATTAGCTTGTTGTGATTATGTGTACACAAATATTCTTATAGCTGATTTAAGAGACTTATTGAATAAATCCTTTGGAGGTAATGTATTAGGATAATTAATATTAAATTAAATGCCTACATTATGAATTATAAATATATATTGTCCAGGTCTACCCCATGATTTTGAATCTACTTCTTATGTTTTACGTTCGAAGCCTATTTGCATAATTGATTATTTATGTCAACAATATGATGGTATAACTACTGATGCAAAGGTGATCAAAGAGTACTTTTGGAAGACGAACCTAAAAAAATTAATTGAAAGAAAAGTAAATATTTTTTTCTTGGTGTTCATTTCTCAAACTTATTCAAATTTATTGTTTTTCAGATATTAAAAGGAGATTCTGAATTAAATTTACTTTTAGATGTTGTTAATTTTGATTTCAATTATAAGGCAATCAATAAACGTTATGAACAGTATGTCTTGAGTGTTGGAGAATTTGATGAACGAATATTTCTCTGTAAGAAACGATACTTATGCAATGGTTTAATACTTTAATTTAATTACAGGTTTTTACTTTATTCTACGCATATACCTAAGATGGAAAAAAATAATTTACTAAATAATTTTATTTATTATTAATGACTAAAACTTTCAAATAATAGATCCCATGTCTTCCCAACACATTATTCTTAGTACACAAAGTTAAATAATTATAAAACTTCTTATTACAATTTTGATATAATTAAAACAATGTTTCCAAAAAATATGTATCCTAAGTATAAGCATAGGATAAAAGATAGTTTATTTTTTATTTAAAAAAAACAATAATTATGTACGGCCACAGGACACTTTTTAAATAGTATAACACATACAACTTACAACTTTTGAAAATATAGTCTTATAGTATTCTTAAAAATTCTAAAAATCAGAATTTGAATAAATGCATTAATTAAAGTAAAAATGTGGGTATGCATATTTTGCTAATTAACCTGTATACAAACTACAATTTAAGTATGCCTCTAGGTGCCCATTGCCGGTTTTTCAAATTTTCCACAATTCTATAACATTAAAAAAAAGCTTAAAATTGTCTTTTTTTTTAACAAATATTTTAATGCTTGAGATTAAAATATTGGAAAACAAATTCGATGCATCCTGTAGAATATTACCTTTTATAAGTTAAAAAAAAATGAAGATATTTGGTTGATTCCGCAGGACAGATTCATTATTTTTCTGGACAAAATGGCAATTGGCATTGGGCTTCTTTAATAATTTTATACGGTTTAGTGCATTTATTGCAATAAAATGTTAGCGGCCTATTTTTTTTCTCTCTTTACATAGTCAAAGTGCGCTCATTAAAATTACAGAGAATATTTTTGATGGTTTGAAAATCAATTTGTCTAAACACTGTTATGCTTGAGAGAAAACAAATATTATGTGGACATCTTTTTAAGAGGAAGCCAAATCCATTCAACTGGTGTTGTTTGCTTCTAATATTGAGTGAAGGTCAACTATTATCACATGATTTAGAAATCTAAGCTTTAATTATATTTAAATTTTAAAGTGAGTTATAACTAAAACATATCGATCATGTCAACATTGCTCTTGACTAATTTTTTTTTTTTTTGTCTAAAAGAATACATATTTGGCTAAATGTATTGACTAGCTTAACTATCAAATAGTTTTCTGAAACTGAATTTAAATTTGTGGTATAGTTCAATCAAAAATAACTTGCATCTTTGAATTATTATTTTGCAACATTTAGAAGGTTTAAAATTTAAAATTCAAAAAAGTTGAAAAGTTATTTTCATGTAAACTGTATGACTACTTCAAATATGTTTTGAGAAGTTTTATCCAATTATTACAATATACTGTATCCATGGAATAGGATAGGGTATATTTTAATAGAGAACGAACACACCTATGATCTAATTTACCTAAGTTAATTTTTAATATTGATATACTATATTGTGAATATTTTTGTTTTGTAGCTGAAAATGCTAATATTGAAATTGGAGCATCAAATGAATGTACGACAGAAGATTTGGCTAAAGAAATGAAAAACAAAAAAGTATTAACATTGATTAAAATTATTTAATTAAGTAAAACAAAAAAAGCTATATAATTTATGTTTTAGAACAATCTATTTAATCAACAAACACCACTTACGGGACGAAATCATTTAAAACCAAAAATCGACTTATCTGATGAAAGTACACCTGTGAAAAATGCTTCTGAAATGGTTTTCAAAATACAATCTATTTTAGCAGATTGCTCACCTTATCCATCTGATAAATTATACACATTGCTAAAGTAAACTATTTACTATAATGTGCTTTATAGTCACTCGTTAACATTTTTTTTTTTCAACAGGTCATGTTCAGCAACCTTACAAGGCGAAATTGAAAATCTAATTAATATATTAGGCATTAAATTCTGTTCACAATATTGTCAGGTAGATCATAATTCTGCATTACATAATGATTTTGCTGAAAAAAGATTGATTATGGCCAAGACATGGTTTTACAAGTTGTTTGAAAATATTATTGCAAAAGAAGCAAAAAATCCTAAATATGACATTAAAGTGTGTATTACATTACATTACACAATAAATGAGTTGGTGAAAAACATGTATTAAATTCTTTCACATTTATATTTTTCTAGAATTTGATTTGTCATGCTGTATTTCATGAGACTCTTTTTGCATGCTGCTTAGAAATGGTAATCTTTGCCTATAATTCTCAACGTGCATTTCCATGGGTGCTTAATGCTCTTCAAATCCATCCTTACCATTTCTATAAAGTTATTGAAGTAATTGTCCGCGTTGAAGATAAATTACCTCGAGATATGATCAAACATTTGAATAGAGTATGTTTTTTATATGAAAATTTGTATTACTATATTATGATTAACTGTTAAATATTTTCTCTCATTCCTAATGTTTATAGGTTGAAGAACAAGTTTTGGATAGTTTATCATGGCAGTCTGAAAGTCCATTATGGGATTTAATTAATAGAAACAATAAATTGATTCCACACTATGATGAAATTGCTTTGGTTTCTGTAGCTGGAGGGGCAGCACCAGTATCCAATTTTAATCATAAGATTGAAAATAATTGTTTTGCTCATAAAGGTAAGTTTCCTAATATTACTATTTATTGACTATATCATTTTGTGTTCAAAAAAAATTTCATATTGTTTTAAATTTATAGATAGCCCGGTTTCTGATAGATTTATATCTCCGGCACCTGGTCAACCAAATATTAAAATGGGCAAACAAATTGCTGTGAATGAAAACAGACAATACTTTTCAGTTACATCAAAGAATAATGGTGTTTCATTACCCACTGTAACTGGTCCATTAAAAAAAATTGGTACTTTAGGATTATTTTTCAGAAAGGTTAGCTATTTCCTTAGTTTATCAAACCATTTCTTCTCCATAAATTGTACATTGAAACATTTTTCTTATGTTTCATAATTAAGCTATTACTTTTAATTTGTAACTTATAGTGATTATGAATATAACCCACCCCTCAGTATTTTTTGCATACCTAATTCCCTGTTTATTTCTAAACTATCAA
>NC_042495.1:43389280-43390215 GCF_005508785.2 Acyrthosiphon pisum | reverse complement strand
GCAGATGACACAGCATTACTGGTATCCGATAACACTTGGGAATCGGTAACAAAAAAAACAGAAGACTCTTTAAAGAAAATAGTTACTTGGTTTTCCAACAATAACTTAACATTAAATAATAGTAAAACAGTCTTTCTAACCTTTTCTGATACATCAAGAACTACACCCAATGTTTCTACTTTAAAAATTCATGCCCCGATTGTAATCTCTATATGCAATGTAATTATTCCCATACAAATAGAACAAATCATACTAAATACCTGGGAGTTATATTTGACCAACATTTACGCGGGAACTTACATACTACTGAACTCAACTTAAAATTACGTAAATTATATACATTTTATATTATTGCAAAACAATTTCTTAACACGCATTGGTTAAAATATACTTACTTCGCCCTATCTCAATCAATAAAAGAATATGGAATAGTGGCATGGGGTGGTGCCTCACAAACATATACAAATAATATACAAACAACTCAAAACACCATTTTAAAAATTATATTCCGCAAACCAAGACTTCTCCACTAATCAACTGTTCTCCGAGACAAAACTATTATCCATAAAAAAATTATATTATAAGAAAACATTATTCTACCTGTTTCAAAATAACATAATGCAAACAACTAATCACAATTATAGTACATGAACTGAATATTTAATATTTCCAAAAATAAGCACCTCTTAATTTTATAACAGCTATCAAATAACTCACTTTAGACTACATGAAAAGCTCCCTCCCATATTAAAAAACTGTCAAAAATTTAGAATATACCAGGTGATTCTTTTATCATAAAACACTCATTATTTCAGAAAGTGTACATTTTTTTGAAAATATTTTTTTACATAGTAACAAGTCGCTTATAAAACATTGTTTTTCTTAAAAAATTATATTTTTAAATATTTTTTATCCTTATAATTTTTTAAGTTTTT
>NC_042495.1:43387056-43389230 GCF_005508785.2 Acyrthosiphon pisum | reverse complement strand
GCTGTTTACGGACATTTTCAGTTTTCAATTTAATTACTCTTTTTTTTTCTATGAATGTCAATAAAACTTTATTTGTTGAATAAAAATACTTGAAAATGTAATACAAGGCTCCTATTATATTGTTACAATGACATTTGAAAAATATTAAAAATCCTTAGTAACAGTTTTTTTTTTATTAGCATTTAAAGTTCAAAAAATGACAAAATATGGAAAAATCACGAAAATTAGCAAATTATTTTGGGTTAATAATTCGTAAAAATATTTCTTTTTAGAATTAAGATTTTAAAATGTAATACAAGATTCCTTATAGGATTATCTACCTTTATCAAAAAAAAAAAATATCTATAAGAGACTCAAATTAAATTTTTATGAGCGTTTGAAATTCATATTTTTACAACATTTGATATTCACTCGATTTCTTACGTAACGATTTTCTTATTTTGTTGTAATTAAAAAACGAATGACTGTAAAAACTTTAAAATTTCACTGAATGTTTTTTTTTTCTATATATATCAATAAAGTTTTATCTGTTGGGCCAAAAAGTGTAAAAAGTTAATACAATGCTCCTGATATATTTTTGTAATAGCAGTTGAAAAATATTAAAAATAAATAGGCACAATTTTTCTTTATAAGCATTTGAAGTTAAAATTTTGACAAAATTTATTAAATTTTAATTTGAAAAATTATTTTGTAGTTAAAAATTTATAAAATGTTCAACTTTTGTATCTAAGAATTGAAAATTTAAAACAAGATTCCACGTAAATATTTAATTCTGTTACAAAAATTCTAAGAAATACATAAGCACAGTTTATTTTTATAGTCATTTTAAGCTCAAATTTGGACGAAATTGCATATTAAAAAACCTGGAATAGCTATTTTAGTTATTTTGTTGTGATTGTATAATATTATTTGTGGGTACTTGAAACTTCTAAAGTTTACTATTATATATCTATGATAGTACCACAGTTTGTTGTTAATGTATAACGCGTTATAAGTACCTAACAGATAACGTGATATGATTAATTTGGAATTAATTATAGATCTAACCTATTAGAGGTCATTTTTTTTTAATACTATAGACTATATAATATTATGTCTTATACCGTCTTCGCTCAGAATCGTTTTTCTTATACAATAATATTATATCATTGAATTCAAATTTAATACTATCCATTATACCGTGACCCACTTGTAACCTACTGTACAGCACTGTACTTTTAGTAATATAGGCAGACCGTCTTCGTTCAGTTTCGGTTTTGGTATACAATGATTTTATATCATTGAATTAACATTTAACACATCCATTACAATGACCCATTTGATATCTAATGAACAGCAGAGAGGTACCCATTTGCAACCCTTTTAGATTCTGAGTGGAACGATGAATGTACCTATTGATTTTACAATGATGTGTGTTTTTTTATTTTTTTATTTATTTTTTATTTTTTTTGTGTCTGTGTACACGATAAGTAGTCGAAATAATGCTACGATTTTCAACTTCAGTATCATGTTCGATGAGAAAGTGGATATCGTTGGTGCATTGAGGAGGTCAAAATTTAAATTTCCCAGTAGTTTTCAAAAGCGCTGGGAAAAACAAAAGAAAAATTAAGGAAAAACGGGAATTTTTACGCAAAATCGATTTTTCACAAAATTGAATTTGGTTTTTGGTGTAATTTTAAAAAAATGACCGTAGATACATGAAATTTTGACTGAATGTTTATCTTAGCATTTTCTATACACCATAACATTTTCAAAATATTTTGATTTATTTTGAGCTCTTTACGGACATTTTCATTTTCCATTTTTTTTTAGTTTTTTTTCTAAAAATATCAATAAAATTTTATTTGTTGGATAAAAAGCTTGAAAATTTAATAGAAGGCTCCTAGTATATTGTTTCAAAGGCAGATGAAAAATATTAAAAATCGTTAGTCACAGTTTTTTTTTATAAGCATTTAAAGTTCCAAAAATGACAAAATATGGGAAAATCACGAAAATTTGCAAATTATTTCGAGTTAAGAAATTCATAAAAATTTTTCTTTTTAAATCTAAGATATGGAAAATGTAATACAGGATTCCTTTATAGGATTAATCTACCTTTTATCAAACAAAAAATATCTATAAGAAAGGTCAAATTAAATTTTTTATGATCGGTTTGGAAATTCAATTTTTTACCA
>NC_042495.1:43384359-43385155 GCF_005508785.2 Acyrthosiphon pisum | reverse complement strand
AAAATTTAAAAAAATACATTTACACAGGTTTATTTTATAGTCATTTTAAGTACAAATTTGAACGAAATTACATATTAAAAACGTAGGATAACTATTTTAGTTATTTGTGTGATTGTATAATATTATTCGTGGGTACTTGAAACTTCTAAAGTATACTATTATATATCTATGATTTTACCACGGTTTTTTGTTGATGTATGCCGCTCCTCTAGGCCCCCTTCGCCACGCCACTGCATGAATGTATTAGTTATACAATGATATATTTGTTTTCAACTTATTTTACTAAGAACATGTACTTACTGTGTTTTAAAATGTATGTAATTAGCATAAAATAATTATTAAATAATTTGGTTACTATTAAATTATTATAATTGATGATAATATTATATTTATGATAACAATTTTGATAAGGACAATATTGATAACACTAACTAATGACGTCATGGATCCGGAGTTTTTTCCTGCGAAGATCCATTCGTCACAATTGTGGAGGAACGGCGTACGCCAGTACACCACACTATCTATGATAAAATAGATTTTAATCGTGTTTAAATCGTGGCTCCTAGTTCCTACTTGAAAAAACAAACCTACTAAAAAAAAAGAAAAACCGGTTTCAGAGTGGTTACCGGTAATCTTGAGAATTAAAACCGCTTCCAAACTGATAACCGGTAACCGAATTTTTAGAGATCATTTTGGTAACCGGTACCTAATCAATTACCAACAATTCTAAAAACCCCGAAAACCGGTAACCCGTTTTCTCGGCAGCGGTTTCAAGCCCTGCAATATTTTCATAAAT
>NC_042495.1:43381311-43384259 GCF_005508785.2 Acyrthosiphon pisum | reverse complement strand
CTTAAAAGTTGTTTGTCTCAGTGAATTTATTATTTATGCTTTGAGGTTTTTAAATAACTTGAAAAAAAATGTCTGAACGTTTTAGATTCTGAGCGGAGCGATGGATGTATTTATTTTATAATGATGTGTGTTTTTTTTTTGATACACGATAAATAGTCAAAATATAGCTTCGATTTTCTTCAACAGTATCTAGTTCGATGGGAAAGTGAATCTAGTTGGTGCATTGAGAAGCTCAAAATTTAATATTCCTAGTAGTTTTCATAAGCACAGGGAAAAACAAAACAAAATTTAAGTAATATGGTAATTTTTAGCAAAATTGGTTTTCGACAAAATTGATTTTGATTTTTATTGTAACTCTAAAAAAATTTCCGTAGGTACATGACATTTTCACTGAATGCTTATATTAGCATTTTCTATACACAATAAAATGTTAAAAATATCAATTTTGAATTTTTTATAGACTTAAGAAATTTTCAATTTGTATTAATTTTTTTAAATTAATGTTGATAAAAAAATGTTTGTTAGTCAAAAAATTAATATAGAGATTATTGTAAGCTTTTTTAGTGAAAATTAAAAAAAAAAGTTAAGCAAAAATTTACAATAATTTTATAAGAGCATCTGAATTCAACACTTTGACAAGATTCGTCAAAATCACGAACATTTGCAAATATTTTGATTTGTTTTATATATATAAGATTTGAAAATTTATTACAAGATTCCTCAGAAGTTTTTCCACCTTTTACAAAAAGAATGTCTTCCACAAAGTCAAATTAAATTTTTATTACGATAGGTATTATCTTTTACGATATTCACCTGATATTTTATGGAACGATTTTCTTATTTTGTTTTAATTTAAAAACTATAACCAAATTTCTTAAATAAATTTTAAATTATTTACACACAATAGCATTTTCAAATGAAATTTTTTTAGACAAAAATAATTCAACCTTCTATCTGTAGTGCTAATTCCTTAATACATATTAAAATAAATTACTTTAATCACAATAATATCATAAAATATACTAAGTAATATTATAAGCTGACAGACCACAATCGCTCAGAATCGTTTTTCGTAGGTATTTAGGTACAATTATTCTACAACATTGAATTCACATTTAACATATCCATTACAGTAGTGACTTGAGACTTGCCCGTTTTCTTTTTTTGTTATTGTATGTATAGGATAAATTAAATAAATTAAATATACCACCTATTTTGTGATTATTTTTTTCCGAACGTATTGTATATTAGAAGAAGAGTATACTTTTTTCGTATAAACAAAGCTGACATAATTGGACACGTTTGAAATACGAGATTGGATTTACAAGATAGAATGTTGTACATATTATATAGGACGTTCGCGTATTCGGCAAACATTTACGTTTTATTTTACCGTAGGAAATAAATTAATCGAAAAGGCATCAATCTTGTTTCACACAACATCCGTATAATATAAAGAATAATGACGCATTATATCTGCAGCATACTATACACGTCTGTAAGGTTTATATTGTAAATTGCACTTACTCATTCTCGAATATTTTACAAGGTAAACGTGCTTTTAAATGAATCGGCATTACATAATGACCTAACACAGCAAAGTAGATAGAAATCTTAAACTTCCAAGCTATAAATGCATATTAGATCATGTTGGGCACCACTCCAAATGACTACCGAGAACACAATGTGTTTTTGGCTCAACATTGATAATCTTGTGTTTCAAACTATGTAAAATTGTGTTCAATTTTTTTATATATTGGGTCATTTAAATTGTATGTTAAAAGTTGAAATGACATTATAAGAACCTAATATAATATAATATAATCTTACTTTATACTTATATATGTATTTAATAAATTAATTTCAATATAAGCATGTATATTGGTAATTATATAAGTTATCTATGTAATATATATATTTATATATACAAATTTTACAAAATACGAATTTAAAAACAATTACCTACGACCTTTATACATATTTCCTATGATTATTTGATTATCTACATATATTTTTAAGAAATATATATATATAACCGTTTGATTTATCTTAAAGTATATTATTTTTAGAATTTGTTTTAGAATCTGAGTGGAGAATCTTCAAAATAAAAGGGGACTTATGCATGGTAAAAATGTTATCTAGTTAAAACTTTGGAGTCAAAAGTAATTATTTCACAACACTTTTCTAAATAATCTAGAAAAACTTAATAGAAATTAAGGAACGATGGTTATATTATTTATTCAACATTAGTTTTAAACAAAAACGATTTTATTTATGTTGTAATTCCTAGAAACTTTACATTTTAGCAAATTGTTTATATAATAATATTATAATATTTATTTAATAATATTTTAGAGATAGTAAAAAATGTTATTTTTTTTTTAGCTACCATTTATAGACATTTCTAAATTTTAAATTTATAATGATAGAATTCTAGTTTCTTTGTCAAAAAACTTGAAATACCAGGTTCGTTATAAGTTGGGTTAACAACTCAAAGCTATAAAAATTTAAAATTTAAAATATAAATAGACTCATTTTTTATAAGCCTAATAAATTCAAATTTCGAAGAAATTAAGTGTTCAAAAAAAAATTACGATCTTTCCTCAATCAATTTTAGTTATTTTGGTGTGATTGAATATAATATTAATATATGTATCTATACTTTTGCACTTAACTTAGAATTTTAAAAATTATCATAGAATATATTAGGTATATGTTACAGAAAATGAAGTTATACCTACATCAAAATAACGTTATTTTCTAATTTCTAGTATATAACAATATAGTTACCTATGTCCTCAGTGCTCGACTTGGGGGGGGACGCAGGGGGACGGAGTACCCCAACTAATTTTTCAGAAATTTTAGCGTACCCCTACTCTCATTTTGAAGAGGCACGCACGGGACGCTGCATCATTCTGCATTTTTATCAAAATGCACGTGATCAAATC
>NC_042495.1:43379342-43381261 GCF_005508785.2 Acyrthosiphon pisum | reverse complement strand
AAATATTCTGCTTTGGAATATAAAATTAAAACCCAATGTTGTCATTCAAAAAATTAAAAAACTTAAAAAATTATAAGGATAAAAAATATTTAAAATAATTTTTTAAGAAAAACATTGTTTTATAAGCGACTTGAAACTATGTAAAAAAATATTTTCAAAAGAATGTACACTTTCTGAAATAATGAGTGTTCTATGATAAAAGAATTACCCAGTATAAGTCTTTAATAAAGAGATGGTTAATAAATTATGAACCAACGAAATAAATACATTCTATCTATAGTAAAACTGTTCACATGTTAACAGTACTTTGTGTTCTATTTTGTTAGTAATTTACTCAAATTTTTACTAGTATTATTAGTTAATTTATCATTATCTTTATTATTATGTTATTTCTTTCGTTTCTTTTTTTCATTTTCTTTGATACTCTCATCCATCAAAACAAGGATATTTATCCTTAGTGATGGATGATGCAGTATAATTACAAAATGTGTAAATAACTACTTGTAAATATGAATACTGCTAAATAAAATTAATTAATTATTATAAAAAAAAAATCTACCCAGTACCAAATATTGCAAGTAAATGACTTGCTGATTGACATTCAAAATTAATTTTTTTTTATTGTTAAGCATTGTACAACTTGAGTAGATTATATCTAATTTGAAATAGTTTTTACTTATTTAGTATCTACTAATACAAAAAAACTTATTTCCTGTTATTTTGGTAACTTTTTGAGCGTTTAGAATATGTTTTATTAGAAGTATGAAATGTCTTGTAAATAAGCTATTATTATTTAAAAACATAAATCAAATTAAATAATTATTATTAATTAATATTAAATTTAATTAAATATTAATAATATTTATTTTATTGTTTGGGTAAGATTCCGGGAATGAGATAATGTTTGTTTCACTACTTTACTATTATTATTGTATTCATTCAACATTAGATATCATATCAATTCAATTAAAATTAAATATATTTTGTTTGTAGAACATACAGAAAATGAAGGAGCACGGCAAGATACTGAACAACGTATTGATCTTATTAAATTTTATAACACTATATTTGTTCAAATAGTTCGAGATAATGCTTTAAAATATTCTACCAACAGTAGTGTAAGTTATCCACAATTTTTACTTTGATCCTACATTTTTAGAATAGTTTATATTTTTATTCGTTATTTTATTGATTAGAATGATAATCTTACTCTATCTCCTTTACCTGCTACTAAGACTCAATTGCAATCACCAACTACACGACGAGTCAATGATCGATTACCAATATTTATACGTAAGTTGGAAGCCCAAGCAAGTCCAATTAAATCACCAATCAGGCCATTGAGTTACTGTATAAATCAGAGTCCTAAAAAAGTAAGTAAATTCGTTTTTATGTTAATGATACAAATTCTAATATTTCTTAAAGTTTTTTATTTAATTTAATCTTAAGTTGTTGGTGGCTTGAATTGGTCGAACCACTTGAATACATAAACTTTTATAACAAGCCCCATATCCAAAATCTTTTTAAGAACACTTTATTAAAATATAACTAATAAAGAAAATTTAAATATATTTTCAAACCAATTCACTAGTGGTCACATTTCAATAATATTTTAATTGTTACATAATTATAAAATTATGTTAGAAAAAATAAAAAAAAAGGAATTTTTTGAGTGGTTGAATCTTTTTCTGAGCAGAATCATTTTCAAAATGGTGTCTTCAATAATTTGTTTTTCTATCCACAAGTACTTCAATTATTCTTTACCTTTTCGATCTTGATGGTAAATTGGTAACTGTGTAATATTGTTCTGATTTCAACCAAATTAAATTATTTTTCATATTTTTAAATGGTTTAAGAAATTAAATATTTTTCTTTACAATAAGTCATATGAAATATTTTTGTTTTTATTATCTTGAAAA
>NC_042495.1:43373716-43378041 GCF_005508785.2 Acyrthosiphon pisum | reverse complement strand
GAATTTTTTACTTTTAGTGTTAATTGATAAAATAATTTATTTATTATTAGATAAAACTCTGAATCAGTTGATAAAAATGTTAATCTTTAAAAGTGTTTGTGTCCTGATAATTTTTTTTTGGTTTTGTAGTTTTGTACCACTTCATAAAAAAACATATTTTATTCAGCTTATTAACAAAATGTATGTGTTTGTTTCAACTTAAATTCCGGCATATTGAATAAATATATATTTAAAATTTGTTTTAAATGCTGGGCAAAACTTCAATTCTATGATCATAACATTTTTGGCTGAGTAATTATACATTTAAAGCATTAATTATATAATTAATTTATAAGCATATATATTAAAATTAATTTAATACATGATTTTTGTTTTGAAAACATCTCAATTTTTCATTAAAAACAGGTTTGATACTCTGGATCTCATTCTCATTTTATATTTCTTGTTATTTACATAACAATAATTACATCTTTTTATTTTTTGTTTTTTTTAAATCTTTATTTTTCATCTTAACTACAATCCTTATTTAGTATTAGTTAATTAATTAAGATATGTTGAATATTATTTTCCTAGATAATTTATTTGAGGTTTTATCCAAATCGTGTTTTAATTGTTTAATGCTTATTTATCACTTTAGTGTGATGTATTGTCTTAAAATAAATAATATTTTTTTAATATTTTTTTTATTTTGAATTTTATCTATAACAAACATCTTTTTATTAAATGTTAACCTTAACATTAAAATGTAATTATATAATTATTTAGTGTATTAAAATATTATATTATGAATGAATCTAAATGTTTGTGGGGGTGTGATCAGAACAATGATTAAAATATGAAAAAATTATGTATTTGTAAGAATTTAAAATTAAATAATTTAAATTATGTTTCCATCATTAAAATAATTTATATAATATGTATTGAATGATATAATAGTATAATTGTTTAGTTTTTGTTTAGTTTCAAATACAAATACTAATTGTTCATTTTAATTCATAAACAACCTTTTGGTGTTTTGTATCTTAATTCAAAAATTGATAATTAAGTATCTATAATCGATTTATTTTGTACTATTTAGTTCCAAGTAATTTTTTTGTTCTTAAAATACAAAGTTACTTATTAATTATTATTTACTTAATTAAAAATAATAATTTTTTGTGAGTGTATTTTAAATTAACCTAACTTTTTTTAATACATTATACATTTTATTTTTAAAACATTATGATTATACTATTTTAATTGTTCTTAGACATTAAAATTGAGAAATTTAAAAATATATGTTCTAACATTGAACTTTACAAAAATTACAAATGAAAGATTATAGTTAATATACTTTAGTATATTAATAATATTTTTGTATACAGATCAATTTTTAACAATAATTTCTGATATATTATGACCTTTATTGTTCATTGTTCTGTTACCTACAAAAATATAGCTTAGCCAAATAAAAAATTGTATGTTTATTCTTTAACAATTGAACTAACCTTCCAATTCATCAATTTTAAATTTTAAAAATATATAACCTTGTTTCTTGGCGGATTATTATTTCTAACCTAATCTTTTATACATTTTATATAATTTGGTATAAAAATAGAAATTAACATCAGAGTATTGGTTTCACCTTTATACATACCCTGTCTATTTGTATTGTATTTCTATTGATACATTTTTAAATTAATTATACATTATCACGATAAATATATAACTTCCAAAAATAAAATTTTAAATTATATGGTTGATTAATATAAATAACTTACAACAAATTACAAATAATATAAATATTTGTGATATGATTACACACGTTGGGCTTAAAATTACAATAGTATTTTATAGTTTTTTTTTTTTTTCATCAACTTACTCATAATATTATTTTATTTATTTTTAAAAATTGTTGATTATATTATTTACAGATGCACATTGTAAAATTATTTGCCTTAAACTTATATTCCATTTGTTTAATTATTAGTTTTAGTTAATCATTATTTAGTTATGATATTATGTTATTCAACATTGTCTCTATTTCTATTAATTTATTGAAAATGCAATATATCTATATTATTTAAATTTAGGTTGTTTTGATTATATATCTGTAACAATTAAATAACATTAAATTATAATTCATTACACATCTATATTTGTGTGTGTATTGGACTTGGTTTTTGAATGTGTGCTAATATATTTTACAGATTTACTGTTAAAAGCCTGTTTTTTTTATTTCCAACTCATCTGATAATGATTTGAACAAAGTAATTTTAGTGGTACTGGTACATATTATGTTTTTCTTGTTTATCATCAGATAATAGTATAATGCCTGGTTAGTAAAAATAAATTCCTGTAAAGACCTACATTAGACTTAGTTTCGCCGATGCATTTAATTAATTATTTATTTATGTGTTTTTAAATATATTTTCTCTTAGCCTATATTTTCTGCAACTATCCCCGATTGGGGTGTTTTATATTTATTTACCAAGTCTTCGGATTATAATGCCCATTTTTTCTAAAAATGTACCTAACATAAAACTATAAGAATATTAAAAAAACATATTGCTTATTTAAAAAACAAATAGTCCTTAACAATATTCTAATAATGTCAATACCATTTAATATTATAAACAGTATACATAATATATACCCAAGCAAAGATCCAGAATCTGCGTACGGAGGAGGCACTTAAATTAAAAACATTTTAATGGTTAATGAAAAAATGTATATTATGTTTTTTGTCACGCCTTCACAGAAAGTTTGGTTTTCGATAGCGGTTGAAGTGTTGGAAAGTGTCCTTTTTCCATCCTATTTCCAAAATTTAAAAATATTATATTATAGGCTGACCAGCAGATTGTCTTCACTCAGTATTAATTTTGGTGTACACTATACAACAGTAGCGTACGCAGGATTTTAGTTCGGTTAAGGTTTTACCTGAGTATATACTTTTACATTATTTTTTCTAAACAGTTTTTATATAACAAATTATAGTTAGTCTCATATTTAGTCTACATCTACAGTATTTAACCTGATCATCTTTAATGCCTCTTCGGTACGTAATAAACGTGGTATTAATCGATGAACGATGATACACCACCAATTATAGCAGATGTTTAGCAATGTTCTAAATCAGCTCAAAAAAAAATAACCGAAATTATGATTATCGACGTCGTTGTCATATTCAAAAACTTATTTTATATCTATTAAAAATTACCAACATTGATTTGTGTGTACCAACCAAAATGATGGTAAATAGAATTTTTTTTGTAGGAAAAATAATTTTTGGGGGGGTCAGAACCCTAGAACCCTACCCCTGCGTACGACACTGCTATACAATGATATTATATCATTGAATTCACTCAAATCAGGCGCTAAAAATGAAAAAGGTAGGTGGCTAGATGAAAAAATGTACGATTATCAATCACTCCTAAATGTCAATGAGCAATATAATATAATGCTTTAAGTATATAGCATTATTAGCATTGCTCCTCTATAAACTATCTTTATTTTATCTAATAGACTGAAAATTAAAGAAAAATTTGAAATATTTTAAATACCAGATAAGGCTTTTTTAGGTGTGGGGGATACCCATAAACCACGGTCCGAAAACCACTCGAAAAAATTGGTCGGGCGACCGCCTTATATTTTTATAACATTCATAGGGTCTTCCAAACCAAAAAAAAAATATCCTTTTTGAGGCCCCCCAAGAGTGTGAGGTCTGGTGTGGGCCGCCCCCACCCTTGTGACGCCACTGGGGGGGGGGAGGGGGATTGCCATATTTTCCTATAAATAATGTTTACGACGGAATAAAATATTTTAAGACCGTCTGTACAGTTTTACAGAAGAAGCTAAAGAGGCGTTGATTATTTCGATTTCACATACGTCAATGGTATCTAACATACCTATAGAAAGTCTTTAAAAAGTATGAATATAAATTTTTATATTACTTTCGAAAAATGCATAAAACCTATTTCAATTTTGGAAATAAAAAACTCAATAATAAGTAGGTACATAAACGGTAATAAAAATAGTTCATACACGGGTTCACAAATTCGAATATAATATACAGTCAAATTCGCTTATAACGATGCAGTATATAACGATATTCCGGGTAAAACGATTCCAAGCAATGTATTTGGTTGGTTTTATATGTTATGTGTAGTACTTTTATTCGTATATAACGATATCGGTTATAACGATAATCCGGGATATAGCGATGTTATTTTAAAACGAAAATTGGTTTTTATAATCACCTATAGCGATTGTTAATACAGTATTGTAGTAGTAAATTTGATTTCATCCAAATCGACAATTCTTAATCTTATCTGTAACAGATAATG
>NC_042495.1:43370024-43372842 GCF_005508785.2 Acyrthosiphon pisum | reverse complement strand
ATGGATCAAGGTATTATTAAAGCATTAAAAGTGAAATTTCGGAAAAAACTAGTACTCAAAATTATTAACCAAGAGGAACAGGGAAAAGATATTAAAATTTCAGTATTAGATGCAATTTTAATGATCTCCGATGCATGGAATGATGTTTCTACCACTACAATAAGAAACTGTTTCCACCACGCTGGATTCAAGGCTTCGGTAAACGACGAAACAGAAGTAAGTGAAAATCATTTGGACACAGAGTGCTTTTCTGAAGAAAACATACAAAGTTTTGCGGAGGTTGACGATGCTCTTTTGACCAATGAAGAAGAAATTGTCAAGTCTATTTTGAATGCAAATAATGATGAAAGTGAACAAGCTGACGAAGAGAGCGAAGAAATCGTATTCAAAGTACCATCTATTTCGGAAATGTATTTTTTTATTGATCAGGTGCGTACTTTTGTTTCGGTAAATAGTGACATAAATACGCCAGAAGTATCAATGGCATTAAATAATATTTCTAATTTTGTTAAAAAATCTTATTCAAATTATAAACAAACTACTATTAAAGATTATTTTTCAAACAAATCGTAAACATATACTATACAAGTATATTCAGTACATTTATTAAAATTTATATAAATACTTTGTAATCTTAAATAACAGTAAAAAATGTGTTTAATAAATCAATTTTTCAAAAAAATTTTTTTTTATGATCCGGATATAACGAAGTTCGGTTATAACGATCAGATTCCCTAGGTCCCTAGAAGATCGTTATAAGCGAATTCGACTGTATATTGATTCATATGGACATTATTGCATGTTTTAGGCATTTTGAAACTATCGTGAGATAAAACAACTTAATTTTTAAAAATACTGGAACATTACTGGTTTAATGAATAACGGCGAATAACGTGATATGCGAACACCGTGACAAACATGTAGGGTAGGTATCTACTGATTTTAATTTTTTCGTATAATCTAGATGTCAATTAGTTTAACAACAGTTTTGTCACAAAGAGACTAATAAAATCTTAAGTACCTATCTACCTACCATACGCACAAATAGGGGAGGATTTGGCGGCCAAGCCTTCACCATCAATTTTAACAGCTCTCTGAAATATTTTCTACATTTTTTTTAAGCTCATTCAATATTAATATATTATAATAGTAGGTCTTCAGGTTTTCAACCTGTTAATCTGTTAACAGCATTATAATATATAGTTGATGGGTTAAAAAGTTAAAAACGCTCTTCAAGTGAAAATAAATTCCAACAAAAGCATCGAGATAGGTAGGTACCTATTGATTATCTATCTTGATGATGCTATTAGGTATTGAAGTTTGGAAATATGTGCGCATGTGTAATGTGTAAATATGATAATTGGTATATAACATATATAATACATTAATTATTAATATTTATATATTATATTATGGATATGTAATGTGTATGGTTCAATGAGTAATTGAACATTGTATTTATTATACAAATCGTATGGTTGTCTACCTTGGTACTTGTCTGAAGTTGAATCAATAAACCGATCAAAAACTTATTTTATAAAATACATTGAAATGGGTGGTTGGTATTTTATAATCTTATGGACATTAGGTAATTTCGATTAACATTCAAACCGTTAGTGTTTATAAATTGAATGCTAGATTGGTCCCCCAACTGAGAATCAATAACTTTTAATAGGTAATTTTTAAACGACTGTACTTGGATAGTTGATTAGGTATTTATTGTACTGCAAGTAGGTACACTATAATGGTTAATAAATTTAATTATTCAAAATGGTTTCCTGAACTTACCATGAAATAAATTCGCTACTATTTTGCTACTCGGTATTATGCTCAAGGAGGTCCTGATTTTTTAATCCCTAGGTACGTAAATATTTGTATTGACAGCGTGCAGTAACATGGCGTTCTAACTTATCCTATACCTACTTAAACGTATGTTATGGTACCGTACTACTGTTTGTGCGTAAACATCTTGTAATATTATACGCTTACGTTGGTATATACAAAAACAAGTTGACAATACTTTAGGAGAGAGGCACTTACAGTAAACTTTACTGCAGTTATCCTCTCAGCAGGTCCGTTAACCCTCTACTATTCTATACTATAATATAGCTATACAAGATGGTAATATATAATAATATGTAGCTGTACATTATTCCACGAGGTTTATTGTTATCTATAGATCCTTACTATAAATTCACTTATTTTTCATTGTATCTGTCTGTACTCAATTGAGATTAATCTAACTAAAATTTACAAATATACAAAATTAATCAAATTAAATTAACTATGGCTTAAATAAAACGATAATTAATTTTGAGTTGGCATATCGTTTATTGTATATAATAGAAATATTGCAAGCACTGATAAATGCTAAAATTAAATTATATGTACCTAATAACTTAAGTTATTTTGTGTAGTAGATGTACACTGTATATAGATCATAGACAGTGTCGTACGCAGGGGTAGGGTTCTAGGGTTCTGACCCCCCCAAATTTATTTTTCTTACAAAAAAAATTATATTTACCACCATTTTGGTAGTAGGGGAGAGTGGGTACAATTGTAACATGGTACAGTCATAACACGGGCAATAAGTTGTTCAATAATCAATATAAAAATCTTAAACAAATTTAGCAGTTGGCCATCTGTATAACCATAGAACTTTCGACGTTTCCTTATCAAAATAATGATAACTAGGTAACTTTTTGAAAAAAAAATTAAATGTATTTTTGATAACAGATTGTAAATAAAAATCATACACTTACTTTTTATTTGAGTACATAATTTTAATTTTATGTTTGGCTATAGTTATTTTGATATA
>NC_042495.1:43344724-43369347 GCF_005508785.2 Acyrthosiphon pisum | reverse complement strand
TTTTCCATATTTATATCTATTCAAAATCATGTGGAAATAAAGATTTAATACACTCATATTTTGAAAGGCAACAACTTATTTTACTAATTGAAAGTATAAACGATTCAAAAAATTTAGAATTTTGGCAGAAATAAATAATTTTATGAAAAATGTTACAATTGTACCCACTATTTCCCTTCACACAAATCAATGTTGGTAATTTTTAATAGATATAAAATAAATTGTTGAATATGACAACGACGTCGATAATCATAATTTCGGTTTTTTTTTTGGCCGATTTAGAGCATTGCTAAACGCTGCCATAATCGGTGGTGTATCATCGTTCATCGATTATTACCACGTTTATTACGTACCGAAGAGGCATTAAAGATGATCAGGTTAAATACTGTAAATGTAGACTAAATATGAGACTAACTATAATTTGTTATATAAAAACTGTTAAGAAAAAAATAATGTAAAAGTATTTACACAGGTAAAATCCTACCCGAACTAAAATCCTGCGTATACGCTACTGGTCACAGAACTGCGTGTAAATACAATGATACCCTACACTGTAGGGCCTATAGTCTACGGCTCTCCTATCATAAATGATTTGAGCTATTTTAATGGTAATAACTTATTACCATTAAAATAGCTCAAATCATTCAAATCAGAAGTTGTAATTGAAAAAAATTCGGGATTCAAAACAATGAAACATATTTCAAATATTTTGGAAGGAAAAGCAACATCTCGAAATAATACAATACCTGAAGAACTAACTGCTGATGACATGGCTTATTTGAAGTTTGCACCTATGACGTCAGTTGACGTGGAACGAAGTTTCTCGAGATACAAAACAGCACTGGCCGATAACCGTCGAAGATTTCTGTTCGAGAATATTAAGCAGCACCTAATTATACAGTGCTATGAAACAAAAGGTAAAAGTATAACGAATATACCTATCTAAATTGTATACCTATTCATTTTTTTATTTTTTAGGGAAGAAGAATGAAGAAGAAGATGGACAAGCAGATAATTGATTTTAATTAGATTTGATTTTTAGTTTTATTATATTTAAATATTTTTTATCTGATTTTTCATAATTTATATATATATTTTATAATTTTTTTTAAGTTTTTAAGGGCATTTTTTTAAGGCATTAAATCGGATTTTTTTAAGGCATTTTTCTTGTTTTTTAGAGCATTTAAATCCGTTCCCTAGTAATAAGAAAATGTGAAATGTTACGTATTATAATAGTCGTTTAGTGACGATTACCAATCCCACAAAACATGGCTCTAAAATTACTCCAACTGTAAACCATAAAAGTACGAGTCCATTTAACAGCTATACATTTATTTATACTAGATACGCACCTATATCATATAATATATTATATACCTACGAACTAATGAAATTTTTTCCCGTAATAAAGATTATTAATAGGGCTGAGGACTTAAAAATCTAAAAATATGCTCTAAAAAAAATTATTTTATTTTATTGTTTTGTCTAATTATAAATATATACCTATATAAGAAAAAATTTAAAAAAATTACATTATGATTAATTTATTAATAAATACTTAAAAAATGAAATGCTTTCGTTGTCTTCTTGACCATTTTGTTTTCTTTCTTCGTCTTCTTCTTCTTCATCTTGAAAAAAAAATAATGTATTTTATAAAAATTTTTTTTATCTACGAATATTTACTAAGTTAACTAAATGTTGTATTACTTACCTTTACTATTGCATTGAACGATAAGATACTTCCTTAGATTTTCAAATTGAAACGAATGTCTGTTATCTGCTAACAATGTTTTATATGTTGAGAAAGATCGTTCTACATCTACGGAAGTGCAAGCGGTGCATATTTAAAAAATAACAATTCATTTGCTTTTAAGTCTTTGCTTTTAAGTTCTTTTAACCCATCCATAGAAGTAATTTGTCATTAATAAATAATTTATTATTATTAGTATATAGTATATATTATACAACTAATACAACTAATATTAAAACTTATAAGTAATATAACCAAATTAACAATCAAGTAAATATTTAATATGTCGTAGTCACTTCGTGAAACCGATCTTTTCATGAAAAGTTACATGGTGCACACTTGCGTTATTTTAACGCGCGGCAACGCTGCGGCACCGCGGCGAAGACGCTGTATTCAATGCACACCTAGCGGCAAATAATGTCATTCATACATACGGTCAGTACGATGCTGGAACGCTAACACTTTTCTTTTAATGCAGTCTTCACTTACATATATTATTATTTACATATATTGTCAGTATGAATTTGATACAAGCGATAGAAATTTATAAAAGAAAACGTTGACTAAGTGTCTTCACTGGAAGGCTTCTTAAATCTGTCCTTTCTTCAAGCCACTTCCTATTCACTTATCTATTTTACTTATTGTTCAATTTTATGTAACAGATTGTAAATAAAAAAAATAAATAATAAAAAAAAAAAAAAAAAAAGAAAACGTATTATAACATATTATTTTTGCGTACCTTGTGTACAAAAAATATGTTTTAAAAAATAAAAGGCGTTATTGGATACACCCATTTACTGATTTCAGACTTACGAAAGGTATATTTTATACGTCTTTTGAAAACTTACGAGAAAGCCCGGATAAATTTTTTAACTACTTTCGAATGAGTATAAAATCTTTTGACGAGCTTGCTGTTAAAATTTCGATGAAGATTAAGTCAACAGATACACATTTGAGATTGTCTATACCTCCACTGGAAATGTTAGCTGTTACTCTGAGATAAGTACATTTTGAAAATTCTCTTTTTAATTTTTATTTTAAGATGGATAGTATATTAATAGACAATTAATACAACAAGATACAAAAAAAATAGTAATAAACTAATAAATTTGAATACAATTTTAAAATTAACACAAAACATGATTAACAAGCCCAAATAATTAACAAGGTCCATCCCTAAAAATGTCAATACTGTCTTCTTCGCTATATGCCTGATTGTCCATAGTTGTGGAAGACGAGGGTGATGGAGATATTGTGTTAAAATGCATAGTCGGACTTTGTGGTTGAGGCAATGAAGTAGTTAGACGTGTTTGAGAATGTATGGGAAATTGATGACGAATTAAGTAATTGGAATGGTGAGGCGAAGGATACAAAGGACCGGATACATGTGTAGGTTTATAGTATGGAACGTTAGGAGAATATTCATAATTCTGTGTGGCTGGTGGATTCCTCATCTGCTGTATGATTTTCAAAACTTCACAACGAAATTCAAGCTTTTGATCTTCAGTGAAATTACTGATAGATGGTAGGATACTTTCAAAAAATGATCTGTCTGGTACAATCTGAGAAGGAATTGGTGCATTCATAAAATCAATTAGAGAAGTCTCGAAGTCATGTTTACGTTTTTTGGTTGAGTTTTTGGTATAGGTAGGAGGAGTTTCAGACTCTTTTTGTTGTGGTGTTGTTTGTTCAGACTCACTCAATTCTTCTTGTTCACCACCTAAACTGCACTGCGTTTGTGTTGTAGCACCAGCAGTTTGCAAAAACGATAACTGTCGAGCATAAACATACCGTTTACCTATTTCAGCAGCCTGTCCAGATTTTAATTTTTTTTTTCACTTTTTGTGTAGGAGTCCTTGATATTCTTCCACTTTTGTATAAATTTATTGCCTAAAATAGAGAGAATGCATAAATATTAAAATAAAAATATAAATAAATTACAACTGTAATAGATGCCTCGTGCCTACATTCAATAAATTATTGTTTGTTATTTATTATTATTATTACCTATATTTTGTATAATATTTTTGGAATTACGGTAAAAAAGTCCGAAGTAAAAAATTCCGATATAATTTATTACATACATAACTTTTGTATGCTTATAGATATTTGGGTAGTGGCTGTGATCAGATCGATCTACATCTGACATACAGGATTGGTCATACAACAATTGGGAAGATATTGAGAAAAGTCTGTAATGCTATTTGGGAAGTCTTATATGAAGAGTGCTTCTCTGAGTTGACAACGGACCGATGGAAAAAAATATCTGAAGATTTTCAAAAATACAGTCAATACCCTAATTGTCTCGGGGCGATAGATGGGAAACATGTGCGGATCAGAAACCCCAAGATGAGTGGTTCTCTGTTTCATAATTATAAGAATTTTTTTTCAATTGTGCTACTAGCAATTGTTGATGCGAATTATAAGTTTATATATATTGATGTTGGTTCTTTTGGGAAGGAGTCAGATAGTACTATTTTTGAAAGAACTCCTTTCTATAAAAAAATTAAGAATAATGAATTAAACATTCCTAAGAGTCAGCCTCTTCCAGGTACAGTTGGTCCAAATATGCCATACACATTTATTGGCGATGAGGCATTTTCTCTATCACCAGATATAATGAGACCTTACAGTGGTTAAGTTTTATCAGACACAAAACGAATATTCAACTATAGATTATCCCGAGCGCGGAGAAACGTTGAATGTGCTTTTGGAATACTTTCAAATAAATGGAAAATTTTTAACAAACCTATCAATGTAAATTTGGATTTATCTATACTTGTGGTGAAGACTTGCTATGCCCTCCATAATTTTATAAGGACTAGAAATGGATTCAACGTCGAAGATGTAATGACTATACTACTATAGAAGGACTCATTGAAATCGAACAAGATCTCTCAAGACCACCCAACCAATCAATTCAAATAAGAAACAAGTTGGCAGATTATTTTGTGTCTGATGTGGGTAGCGTTCCATGGCAAACAAATTATATTTAAGTAATATTACGTTATTATTATGTTGTATTATTAATATTATTAATATTTTTTTTAAAGCTATTGTGCATACCTGTCTTATGTTAATCGATTTAAAACAAAAAATATCTAGGTTGAAACATTTTTTTTGTTTTTATTTAAATTTACTTAAAAATAGTGTCAAGCAAAAATAATATAATATATCATATAAATATAAACTGAAAATAAATTTCAAAATAACTTACAAATTTCATTTTTGTCTCTATCGTCCTTCTCATCAAATCCGTCACAAAACACTCGGCAAATATTTATCCATGCACCTCGTTTTTTCTTCTTGTCATGGTAAGTTTCGACAGCGACATTCCATATCTCAGGATAGTTTTTTACCTCACCAATGAATAATTCAATGTCCACATCCTCTTGATTTCCTGCCATTTGCGCGATTTACGTATTAAAAAAACACGTAAAATAAACGTGTTTGCGTCAAAATGACGATAGTGTGCACTGACCAATATGATACAATGAACTGAGCGACCGCAAGTGAAGGCGCGGTGACGCTGCGGTGCGATAACAACTTGCGACAACAACTTTGTCGCAGACGGACGCGCGTCACCGCAGCGTTGCCGCTGTGATGTGTGCATTACGCAATTAAATTTTGGGTTTTCCATGCCGCAGCGTTGCCGTGCGTTAAAATAACGCAAGTGTGCACCGGGCCTAGGATGATAGACCTAGGATGCCTAAGAGGATGTCAGCGCACTATTCGTTTTCTCTCTCTGGCCCACGCGCAACATAGACAAAACGCACTTACGCAAAATAATTTTTTCTATGCGTTAAACGTAATCTTAGAGTAAAGTCACCTATTACAAAAAAGATATAGAATAATATTTTCGAGGGAATGACATATCGATTTTATATTTTATTATTATTTGACTTAGTATTCGACTTTCAAAATAAATAAAAACATTTTGTACATTTAAATGATGTTTAAATTGTTTTGAGACAATATTTAACAAATCGATATATCATTCCCCCAAAAGTATTATTCTCTATCTTTTTTGTCATGGGTGACATTACTCTAAGATTACTTAAACACATAGAAAAAATGATTTTGCGTAAATGCATTTTGTTTATGTTGCGTGTGAGCCAGAGAGAGAAAACAAATAGTGTGCTGACAGCCTCTTAACCATTTCATAAAATTAAATACTAAAATATTTGATGTCGCATGAAATTGTCACACTAATTTATTATTCGACATCGTGTAATTTTTTTCATAACATGGTCGTTAAATTTGTGGTCTTATTTTGCACAGACAAAAACAATACTGCTCACATGAATTATAAAATAATACTTTTAATTAGGTAATTATAGCTAATACTTATTACTTATATCTAATTATTATTTTCTTAATATATATTTTATTGAGTACCTTATACTCACTTATTTATGACATATTCAATAGGTATAGATACCAACCAAGATTTTATAAACACAAGTTATTTACATAGTACCTAATATTTATAGCTATTTAATTCATGTTACCTACATCTACAAAGTAAAAAGATGGACAAGTGGGCACCGCTCTTCACACTGTTGTACAGACGTACAGTAGTTGTCGAGTATGTCATTGTACCTAATATTTTGTAATGCATGTGTTATATCTTATATATACTGTATATAATATACTTATATTTGAATTAAATTGTAATAGCAATTGCTTATGAAAAACGATTCTGAGGGAAGGTGTGTCATCCTAGCATACTTGTATAAATAATCAAATTTAATAAAATATTTCATGGCCATAAATAGCATAACTTTCCAGTAAACTGTTTTTGTTTGTTAAATGTAGAAGAATTTGTAGGGAACCACGAACCTTTTATTCAAATATCTAATATTAGCTATGAATAAAAAAACTTTCATGAATCTCTAACTGAAAAATAGTTTGACATTTTTCGATGCATATAACTTTAAATGCATACCTATACAAAAAAATCATGCCTATGTATCTAATATTTTTGAACTTACATCAATGAAACTTATAGGGAATCTTGTATTGAATTTCCAAGCTTTTTTACAAAGTGGAAAAGCTTATATCGAGAATAGTTTTAAAAAAATTTATAAATTTATAACAATTTCTCAAGGCTATAAGTTTATAACTATCTCAAAAATATTCAAAATAATTTTTAAATTGTAACCATTCATTGAAAATGCTAATATAAATATTTGGTGAAAAATTTAAAGGTCTAAAACTCTAAAATAATAATTTTTTTCGTTAAACCAAAAAAATTAAATCGAATTTTTCAAATAATTGTTTTGCATAAAAATTACCATTTTTTTTTTCTTGACGCTTTCTAAAACTACTGGGAATTTCGACCTCCCGAATACATCAACTACATTTTTATTTGAAAATATGCTTATGTCGAAAATTGGAGCATTTCGACTACCCTAAATGTTGGTGACAAAAAAAAACATATTGTAACTAGTTACAATACAATCATTAGCTACGCCCAGAATCTAAAAATACTTATAGTATTTAAAAAAATAAAAAAATAAGTTTATATAAGTATAGAATAATTTTTATAGGTAATTTTGTTTTATTTGATTATGAAAAATTAAAATGTGTTGTCAAAACCGTTGTTACATTTTATGCTACCTTTATAACAAGCATATTTTTTAGGTTTACAAGTACAACCTACCACTTAGGAATCTGACCTTACAGTTTTCAGATACAGCTTGGACAGTTTCACGCAATGTTAATTATTATGTGGTCGAATGTTTAGGTTCCTACACGAGACCTAATATATTAGGTACCTATAGGTAAAAGAAATATATTTGTTAGTTCCTACACTGTAAAAAAAGGTAATTACGTACCTACCTATGTTAGTTCCTGCATAGCTGAAAAGGTGGTATGTGTATGTTCCTGTATGTAAGTTCCCCCAAGGTAGAATAATATAATATTATAAGTTATCAAACTTATGATACTGCAGTCTTAAAAAAATTAAAAATCATAAAAGTTAGGTCGTTGGTAATTTTCATATATTTTATTATACTATGAGTTATCTAACTAATGATATTGTACAAAATAAAAATATAATAGGTAGGTAAATTTCATAAATTTTATAATTCAATCTATTTCGCACTATTATATTCCAATAACCACGGATAAACTATCCGTGGAACTGTGTAAGATTAGGTAGTGTACGATAATTATGTAGGAACTAACGTAATTTTTTTGTTGCGTATACGTATACTTATAAGTACTTACACATACCTGTAATATTTTTTTGGTGGCTTTTTCTTGACCTACATATCCTAATACCTAATGTTCTTGTTGTATATTTTCTTATTTGTTTTACACAAACCACAAACATCATTTGTGAATTCGATTTTACACATTTTGAAATATTTAATTAGATTTCCTTGTTCTAAATTTTTTTCTTCATATTGTTTTTAAATTTATTTAAACTCCTCTTTAGCTGTTAATTTTTTTTAAAACTTCTGTTGGTAAATAAGATATTGTTAATTCAATTTTAGAATCACAAGTCATAACCAAATAATGCTTTATAAATTTACCTATAATGGACTATTATTAGGTGAGAATTTTTCGGGAACCAGATAAACTTCCATCCTATAGACACATTTTTGAATTTATTATCTTTCATCCATACAGCACGAAGTGTATTTTAGACATCCTGGTTGCTAGGAGTAATGCTTCATGTTTCTGAAGATGTCTTGGTCTTCCATGTACAATAATGGATTCAGGCCAAAGTTCCTTGATTTCATTGATTTCATTTTATTATGGAATTTACAAATTCTCTGCCATTGTTTGTTTGTTTGAAGAATTGTTGGTTAATCAAAAGTTAGAAATGCTACTTTAATTGCTCGTTTACTTTCAAGGGATACCTAATAAATATATAAGTACCTAAATTTTGTATGATGATCCTAGTAACTCAAAATCCATAGTTCTAAACCTAAAATTGAATAAGTTACAGCTTTTAGAAATTTTAAAATAATTAAATGTTTTCGATTTTACCAAAAACATTACACATACATTTTTTTTAGGTAATTTTGTATTAAATTATTTAAATGCATTTCATTTTAGTTCAAAAATGATTTACTTTTGTATCAAATGCAAGCGTGTAATGTTTTAGGTAAAATCAAAAACATTTAATTATTTTAAAATTTTCAAAATCTGTAACTCATTCAATTTTAGGTTTAGAACTATGGTCAATGAATCAAAATTACTTAGAGTAAAATAATCTATCCATATCCGGTGACAAAAATAGGTGTTGAAATTTAAAAAAAAATTTGTATTGCGCATGCTTATACTACAAGAGTTAAAAATTTGAAATTTGTCCTTAAATGTACCCCTTAGCTATTGCAGCAAACCGTATTTCAATCTAAGATTATCGGGCTGAGATATTTAGTGGTACATTTAAAACTGGACACACTGTATTTTCCGCCAGGAAATTGCATGAAATCCTGAAATCAACTAAGTCAACTTGACCTCTCTTATTGAAGACATCTTTGCTAACAATTGGCTTGATTACTAATTTACGATTCACACCTTTATTACTATTACAAGTTGTACCTATATATAAATAGAAAAGTTTCAATAGCAGCACCGAACGCATTTTCCCCATACCCACATACCACCATGTACAGTACGTTTATGGTAGTCACTTAGGCTTTCATACAAGTATTAGTATGACTCGCAATATACCTAAAAAGTAAAAACTGATATAATCAACTATTATCAAAGCTGGACAAGTTGGTCATTTTTTTCAACTAGTTGAAGTTAAGTTACTCTAATAAAAAATCTAACTAAGTTAGAATATAAGTTAGTTTCTGAAACTGTCCAAATTTCTAACTTAGTTAGAAATTAGTTTGGTGAAAATAGTAACTTAAGTTAGAGTAGAAGTTAGAAGTTAATTTTTTTTTTTATAGATTAAAAAACCTTTTTGTTGAAATGTAAATAATAAGTTATTATTACTTAAATTATTGATTAAAACTGAAAAATTGAATTAAACACCTAGTAATTTGATCGAAATGTTCTAATTAGGTAAGTAATAATTTCAATTAATTGGTATATCACTTAGCAGTTATTAGAACATAAAGGTTGAAACAAAATAAAAAATATACATAACAGTATGACAACTTAAAATATTAATATTAAATAATAATACATAATATAATCTATATGACTATATTCTAGTATATTTTATTCAAAACATTAGTAATATTTTAATAAAAGTGACATTTCAAAGTTATCATCAGACATAGACCCACGCCTTTCATCGAATAATTGGCCTCCTGCACTAAAAAGTCTCTCGACGTGAGCATTAGAGGGAATACTTGTATTATACTTGTATTATACTTAATATACAATTACCATCGATAACACTACCACGGAGATTCGGCATCGTGTCTATAGTCTACACTAATTGGTTAGGTAAGCCACCCGTATAGATACTATTTATATCTAGTTGGTATCAACATTCTACAGACTACGCGGAAAAGCTGTGGTTCCTGTGCGTGCATTATTATAAATACTAATAATCAATAATATATATGAGCCAATAATCTACATAGGCATATAGCCATAATATCATGATTGAGGAACAGTAAAGACATTTTCAAGTATCTACAGTCATTCGTTTTTTAATTACAAAAAAATAAGAAAATCGTTACGTAAGAAATCGAGTGAATATCAAATGTTGTAAAAATATGAATTTCAAACGCTCATAAAAATTTAATTTTGTTTCTTATAGACATTTTTTTTTTTGATAAAGGTAGATTAACCTATAAGGAATCTTGTATTACATTTTAAAATCTTAGTTCTAAAAAGAAAAATTTATACGAATTATTAACTCAAAATAATTTGCTAATTTTCGTGATTTTTACATATTTTGTAAATTTTTGAACTTTAAATGCTAATAAAAAAAAACTGTGACTAAGGATTTTTAATATTTTTCTAATCTCATTGTAACAATATAGTAGGAGCCTTGTATTACATTTTCAAGTATTTTTACTCAACAAATAAAGTTTTATTGACATTCATAGAAAAAAAAACTAATTAAATTGGAAACTAAAATTGTCCGTAAACAGCTCAAAACAATTTAAAATATTTTGAAAATTTTATCATTTATAGAAAATGGAAATATAAACAACCAGTGAAAATTTTATGTACCTATCTACAGTCATTCGTTTTAAAGTTACACCAAAAACCAAAATCGATTTTCTCGAAAACAGCTTTTGTGTAAAAGTTCCCGTTTTTCCATAATTTTTCTTTTGTTTTTCACGGCGCTTTTGAAAACTATTGGAAAAATTTTACTTTTGACCCCCCAAAGTACCAACTAGATTCACTTTCCTATCAGAAAAGATACTGTTGATTAAAATCCAAGCACTTTTACTGTCCTAAAATGTGATGACAGACACAAAAAAAATTTTTAAAAAAATAAAAAAAAAACACACATTATTGTAAAATCAATACATTCATCGTTCCACTCAGAATCTAAAAGAAGAATGCCATTCAATAGTGTCTATGTTGTCCTTTATAAAAAAAAATGATCTTGAATCTGTATTCCCTAACCTATCAATAGTTTTTTGAATGTACCTGTCTACGGCCTTAACAAATTGTTCTGGAGAGCGATCGTTTTCAGTATTAAAACGAATCAAAAATTATTTAAGGTCTACTACTAGTGCTGAACGCTTAAATTCTTTAGCATTACTAAACATAGAAAGTGAACTCTTAAATGAAATATCATTTATTAATATAATAAAAGAATTCTCTGAATGTAAAGCTAGAAAGCGACAATTGGTTTTATTAAATAAATAAAGTAGTAATAATTAATACAAATTTGTATTTTTTTTATGTATAAACTACAAATTTAGTTTAATCTAATTTATGATAAAATATTGTATTTTGTATATCCAAAGTGTAACCTAGTGCTAAAAAACAATGTCTCCTAGCATCCCTTCCCAAATTTGAATACTGTGTTTACTGATAATAATTTTAAATAAATATAATATTATCTAGTATATATTATTAATTTTATAATCCTATGAACTTATGAATAATTAGTATTTAGGGGTGGCGCATTGTAATAATTTTTTTATGTATATAATTCAGGGATCGAAACCGTTTCAAATTTTAACGGTTACGGTTTTAGTTCTTGAGAACGGTTTTATAAATTTTCTGGTTTTGGTTTAGGTTTTAAGACCGGTTTTTTAAATTTTTTGGTTTTGGTTTCGGTTTTAAAAAAGGTTTTTCAAATATTTTAACGGTTTAAAGAACGGTTTTAGAAAATTTTCGGTTTTGGTTTTTGGAACGGTTTTTAAAAATTTCCATTTTATTTTCCTGTCTAATTACTGTAGATTCGATTTTTATTATCTATTAACTATTATAAGGGCCGAGTCTAAAGCCCTGAAATATGGCTACTTTGTATAATTAGTGTACAATATACGATATAACAAATAAACGTTCAGCAGAACTAATTTTGTGTTATTAACTTGAATATTTTGTACCTAATTTAGGTCCCTCATGCCTACTTTTGCATTCGACATAATATTATGTTGCCATATTATGGTTGAGATCATTATTCGATTACATTCATATTTAATTGTATATTATAATAACATCACACTATAATATTATTTGTATTTTCAATTTTCAATCATAAGTTTAGTAATAATATATACTATATTAATATTTCGTAATACTCAGTAACTGCATCGGGATTTTTATCAATAAATCTAAACATAATAATTTCTTCGTATAAAAATAGTGGAATTACAAATAATATAATTAACTTTATGGAATTCAAAGAAACCGACATTAGTTTTAAATTTTAATCCGTTTTTCAAGAACAGTACAAGAGCGGTTTTTCAATTCAATGGTTTCGGTTTGGGTTTTGAAAACGGTTTTTTAAGGTCTTAGGTTTCGGTTACGGTTTTTTAACCGGTGTTTCAAAGCTTTTGGTTCTGGTTCCAGTTCCGGTGTTCAGAAATGAGAAAACCACGGTTTTAACCGGTTTTTTGGAAAATCGGTTAAACCGGTTTCGATCCTGATATAATTTATCATATAACAATAATAGTCAAAATAATTAGTAATAAAACTAACGTATTCAAATGAATTTTAAATTTTAATAGTAACATTTTGACAACAAAATGATAGCGCAATAACGAGCAACACTAGTATGCGTTAGGCTAAGTTAATCCGTAGGTAATATAATAAAAGTAACCTGTAACATACTATAATACCGCAAAAATAAGTTGAATATAAAAAATGATTATTGTAGTCTTTGTCAATAGTTATATTAAAATTGTGTATTCAGGTTAAGGGAGTTAAGAACCTGTATGAGTAGAATGTTCTACAATTTTAATAAATGCTAGAGAATAATATCAGATGTCAACGTTAAATTTACGCATATACCTATTACCGTAAAATAGGTGTTTGAAGGGTTCTCTGTAAAATATATATAATGCGATAAATGTAATGAAAAAATATTGTAGGTATATTAAGTAGAGGCGTACTCAGGAATTTTAGAGAGGGGGGGGGAATATTTGTTAAACTTAACGTTATAAATATAGTTTAGCGCCTACGCGAATATTAAAATGTTTTTATCAGACACCTATGTATTATAACAACCAGTTAAGAAAGATGGCGCAAAAATTCATAAAAATATTAAAATTAAATAAAAACCAGTACACATTGTAATGGGTTATACGAAAATATTTATTTAATTTATATTATACATAATTTATACATTTTTATTTTCATAATCGTAATCGTTTCCGTCACCGCCATTGTTGGGTTTTCAAATTTATTTTTGGACCATGTAAATGTTTACAGCACCTTGTAGCTCAGTTTTATAATACAACTAGCTGACCCCGTGCATTTCGTTGCCCGTTAAATGTACCAACTCTATATGACTCAAACTTTGTTAAATTTGTTATTTAATATTCGGTGTATGGTGTTCAAAACTTTTCCGTTACCCGGAGTAAAAATTCTGATTCGTAGCAGTATATTATCAGGTAGGCCATCTACCTGCGGTAGATCGCGGACCCCGTGCTGTTTGTACATAAGTGTGTCAAGTGTATGATTTAACTCTAGAGCATCAAAGTTGTACCAAGTTTGTCGTTTTTACTTAATTCCACCTACGGTGGATTGATATAATCAATTAATACAAAATACTAACCCAACCGTACTAAAATCCAATGAAAAGAAACCAAATTTAACCATTTTTAAATTAGCCTATCTTCTTCCCAGGGATAAAATGGGGGTGTATACTGTTTAGCCAAAACCACAAACTTCTAACTCCAAAAGTGCCGGATAAGAAATAAAACTGTATACTTACTTAAGTTAAATGGTTCAAGGTCTGCAATTCACTTAACTTCACTACACTTACACTTCACACTTCTCTTAATTTACATAGGTATACCTTAGGTCACAACTAAATAATACTGATGAAGACGTCGTACCGAACTTCGCCCTTTATACCTTTGAAGATCAAATTTTGTAGAACGAAGCATTAGTGAACATTTTATACGACGTCACTTCCTATTCTCGAACATTGGGGATCTTTCTAGAAAATTCTATGACTTTCTTTTTCACAATTATTGCAATAAAATAATATTGAGGGCATTAATCGAGATAAATTCTATCCTATCTCTTAAGTTGGACCAAATTACACATAGTGTAAAAAATTTCATCAAGATGGGTCCAGTAATTTCGGAATTCATCCAAACATTGTGACATCGGATTTTTATATTTTATAAGATGTGTCCCGCGAAGAAGTGAACAACCAGTGTATTATATGAGAGTATACATTATTAAGAGGACGCTACACCCGTATGTGTTGTCTCCGTCTTACAAATGCACAACATAGCAAAAACTGTTTTGCGTGGGACAACTATGCTTCCTCTGTATTTATAGTAGAATCACTAAAATTCCACAACGCATAGGGAAAGAACTTTATCTGTGTCATAGCGTTTTTATTATTTGGATAACATACATGTTATTAAAGTTATTAGTTTGAGAACATTAAGGTTTTTTTTTTCCGTTGAATTATTAAAAACTATTGGTAAGTGCTATAAAAAAAAACAAAAACGCTACGACACAGATTAAGTTCTTCCTTATGTGTTGTGGAATTTTGGTAATTCTACTATAAATAAAGAGGGAGCATATAGTTGTGCCACGATAAACAGTTTTTGCTATGTTGTGCATTTTTAAGATGGAGACAACGTCCTCTTAAGTTATGGAAAAAACCCTTTAAAGGATGGGTCTAACTTTTCATTTATTTTAGTTATTGGAAATTCAACTTCTTTTTAAACAAACCGAACCTACCACACATTTGCTGATGTATTCTCAAAACTTTTAAACCTTTAACTTTTTATCGAATATTTTTTTAAAGCTATTTTACCGTACTATCAACCAAAAAATACAAAAACAAGCGAGAAATGTACAAATTATTTTTATTAAATTAAAAAAAAATAGAATTCTGTAGAATAATAAAATAAAAATAAAACTGTAGTACATACGACGTTATTTGGAGTTATATGCAATTTCCTTTTAAAAATGCCAATTCATGCCAACTTTTTTACTTTTTTAATTAAATAAAAATAATTTCTGGTTTGATTGTGTATACTAGACGCTATAGTTCATAGCACAATAAAATAATTTTAAAGAAAAAAAACTACGATAAACTGTTAAAAGTTTTGAAGATACGTCATACTAAATATGCGGTAGGATAATTTTTGTTTAAAAAATAGGTTGAATTGCCTATAAATAAAAAAATAAAAAGTTAGACACCCCTCCATTAAAGGAGTTTTTTTCTCATAACTTAAGGTATCATATTATGACGCCGGCCGGTCACTTCTTCACGGGACACATTGTATAGGCATATATTCATATACAACTACGTCATACGCATTACTCAAACATAAAAATGTAATACAAAACACACATTATATTATGATGATAATATATATACATAACATACACAAAATTATTATAATGTATATAATATGATATGGTCGGTTCGCGGTCGTCCCTCGGACGCGGCTCGTGCTCGTCCCGTGAGATATGAGCAAGACCGAACGATACATTCATACCTATATATATATATATATATATGAGTATACGAGAACTCTCTATATATAAATATATGTATAATGTATATATATATAGTATATATTATATACATATTCCCGTATTTATTTTTTCGTTTCGTTCCACTCTGTAATTACGGACATAAAAAATGATTTAGAACGTCCCAAACGCCCGCGGGACCTAACTCCGAAAAGACCCAGCGTCCGCCGCCACGCCATATCGTAGTCCGATATACGACGTACATAATATAATATATAAACCATACTTAACTATATAGGTGCACACAAACATTTATACATTATATATATACATTATACGCACTACACAGTGTATAACGTTGCAGTCCACCAACACGGCCCAGGCCGTTAGATAAACGATACCGCTTTAACAAAATATAATAATAAAAGTTCAAAAAATATTTAATTTTTTTTTATGTATTTATTTTTATATTTTATATTATAATATTACGTAATAAAAAAATAATAGTTTTATTATAATATAGGTTTAGTATGCACATTCCTGTGATATTAGCTGTCGTTTCATTAGGGAGTTTGCGCATTCAATCTGCAGTAGGAGGTATATGCTCTGGTTCTTGCAGCTGCAACTCAAATGAGATGGATAAAAAAGAAAACGTTATGGCTATAATATATACATAGGAAATACTGTTTGTAAAATATAAATAATTAACTATAAATTATACTTCAATGATTTAATAAGAAGAAAAATGTAATACAGGTCATGCAGGTCATACAGCTCCGGCTTACAAATTTTATAATTTATAAAGAATATCATATTATTTATAAATAATAAATGTATGAATACTGTCCATCTAACGGTTTGAAATTTGATGACATCATGACGATATTACTATATATTATATTTCAAATATGTTTTCGGATTAATTATCTCATAACTAATGTCATCAATACAATGGACAAAAGTATATTTGTCTTTAATAAACCTTCAGTTATGAATCTCTATAGAAATCAATAATATCATCTTATAAGTTGAATATATTATGTCTAAACGGCATCAGAAATACCTACTATAGTTTTCTTATAGGAAATCACATTGAAAATCATTGAAATTTGGTTTGAAAAAATATAATATTATTTTTGCCCAAGCGATAACTATACATTTCAATAATACTTGTAATATTTATTAAAAAATATTTGTATACCTAAAAATAGGCTTGATTATGGGTATTATATAAGACAGTTTATGATGGACTTAACTCGATAAAAACTTAAATGTAATAATTGTTAAATACGAACTAAATCATTATATGTAATATAATTCATCCCATTTAACAATATATACATACCTAATGGCTAATATGTTAAGACGACAAACAGATGAGTATACATTTATAATACAATGTATTCGCATCGTATTAGATGCACTTGAACTTTGACGTTTCGATAATGTTTAGCATTTAATTGCGTGTACAAGACAAGGATAATAATAAAACGAAAAGTCTTCGACCATGATTTCTGCAGAAACGATTTCGTTCGTCTTTACATTACAGCGTAAATTAATTTCCAAACATATAGCCATCACATCGAGTCGATATTAATATTATATTTAAGTCGTCGCTCGAAGTCTAATAACATAAACATAAATATTACCGTATATGCTGAGTCTATAATATACATTATACATACCTATTTTACATTTCTAATGCTCAACTAGCGCGAGTGTATAATAATATGTTATAATAATAAGTTATACATAGTGAATTAAGTGAATTTCATATCGTAATATCGCATACAATTTACATTTAAATTAAAATAAACATAATTATCTACACTTTTCGGTCGACATAATACAATTACATGTAGGTACACGAATGTAAATATATACTTTATGTGTATAGGTAAGTACGTCATATCATATTATCACAACATTATATTATATGATATATATTATTAATATAAGTGGTATTTTGTACAAATAAACGCGTGTTTTCTTTGCGAGAATATTATTGTCTTGTATAATATAATACAAAGTGGGCCAAAGTACGTCAATATTTGTACGCGAAATGTATTATACGGTATGCCAATGTTATAGGATGTGAATACAATAATAATAGTATAGGAAGAATGAAAAATGAAATTATAATTTCCGTAGACCATAATATTAGGTACTATCTTGTGCCGATCGAAGAACAAAATCAATTTATCACATTATATGCACCTATATATCTATACATTATACCTACGTATAATTATATTAGTTTGAGGCAATTTTTTGTTAATCTTCTATTTCCGATATCAGCTAGTAACGTAATCCTACAAAAAACGCTTCGTAGTTTTGCATTCAACGAATGAATTCAGTTTTATATTCTCTGAATGACACCTTAAACATAATAATCTGACGTAGGTACCAAAACAATGGTTATAGGTGATCACTGGTCAGAAAAAGATTCGGGGAGAAGCTCAGCATACAGGATTTCAATTATTTTTAAAAATAATTTTGTAAGGTGTTTAAAAATGTAATTATATATATTAGGTAATTGTAAATCAGAAAATTAATTAAAAATCCGGTGAACTCGTAGGTTTCACTTATATTTTAAAAATATCATATTGTTTATAGGTAGTTAATATAATAATATATGTAATGACGTACGATATTCATTAAGCATATTACTGTGTAAGGGTTTTTGTGGACACACAGTATATTATTTACCGTTTCTACTTGATGAAATAGACAAACAATTCATGAATATAGATCGATTTCGTATTCGAGCTTTGAGGAATTTTTTTCCTAGATTTATTAAAGGGGGTCAACAGACGTGAAAAATACACATATCGTAAAATTCCTAAAATCTATACATTATTCATCGCTTTGCTCAGATTTTAGATTCTGAGTGGAACGATGAATGTATTGATTTTACAATGATGTGTGTTTTTTTTTTTAAATTTTTAAATTTTTTTTTGTGTCTTCATCACGGTTTAGGGCAGTAAAACTGCTTCGATTTTCTTCAACAGTATCTTTTTCGATGGGAAAGTGAATCTAGTTGGTGCATTCGGGAGGTCAAATTTTTTATTGTTTTCAAAAGCACCGGAAAAAAACAACATAAAAATTAACGAAAAACGGGAATTTTTACGCAAAATCAGTTTTTTGCAAAATCGGTTTTTGATAAAATCGATTTTTTTTTTTTTTGGTGTAACTTTAAAACAAAAGAACGTATTTTTTTTATAGATACATGAATTGTTGTTTATATTTGCAATTTCTATATACGATAACATTTTTAAAATATTTTTATTTGTTTTAAACTGTTTTGGGACTGTTTTCATTTTCCAATTTTATTAGTTTTTATTTTTATGAATGTCAATGAAACTTTATTTGTTGGGTAAAAAAGCTTGAACATTTAGTACAAAGCTCCTACTATATTGTCACAATGGCATGTGAAAAATATTGAAAATCCTTAAACACAGTTTTTATTTATAAGCATTTAAAGTTCAAATATTGACAAAATACGGAAAAATCACAAAAATTAGCAAATTATTTGAGTTGAGAATTCATCAAAAATTTTCTTTTTAAATCTAAGATTTGAAAATGTATTACCAGATTCCTTATAAGATTATCTACCTTTATCAAAACAAAAAAAATGTTTATAAGAAAGTCAAATTAAATTTTTATGAGCGTTTGAAATTCAAATTTTTTCAACATTGGATATTCACTCGATTTCTCATGTAGCGATTTTCTTATTTTGTTGTAATTAAAAAACGAATAACTGTAGATACATGAACATTTTACTGAATGTTTATTTTATCAATTCTTATACCAGATAAAGTTTTCAAAATATTTTGACTTGTTTTGAGCTGATTATGGACAATTTTATATTGCAATTGTTTTTTCTATGAATATCAATAAACTTTTATCTATTGGGCCAAAAAGTGTAAAAATTTAATACGAGGCTCCTGATATATTGTTACAATATCAGTTGAAAAATATTAAAAATACATAGGCACAATTTTTTTTTATAAGCATTTAAAGATCAAATTTTGACAAAATTTATCAAATTTTAATTTGAAAAATTATTTTGTAGTTAAAAATTTATAAAATGTTCAATTTTTGTATCTAAGAATTGAAAATTTAAAACAAAATTCCACGTAAGTAATTAATTCTGTTACCAAAAAATCTAAAAAATACATTTACGCAGTTTATTTTTATAGTCATTTTAAGTACAAATTTGGACGAAATTACATATTAAAAACCTAGGATAACTATTTTAGTTATTTTGTTGTGATTGTATAATATTATTCGTGGGTACTTGAAACTTCTAAAGTATACTATTATATATCTATGATAGTACCACGGTTTTTTGTTGATGTATAACGCGTTATAAGTACCTAATAAATATTATGATATGATTAATTTGGAATTTATTATAGGTACTAAGGTACCTAATATAATATTATGTCTTATACCTAGACTAACATACCGTCTCCGCTCAGAATCGTTTTTCTTATACAATGATATTATATCATTGAATTCAAATTTAATACCATCCATTATACAGTGACCCACTTGTAACCTACTGTACAGCAGAGCGAAATCCACTTACCCACCTTTTTTTTTATTGAAATTGCGTCTATGGATAGGACATGGCCACATGGGTAAGTCCTATCTAGTATATATTGTCAAGGTTAGTATAGTGATATCTCTATATTCTTTTTAACAATAAATACAATAATAATTAGCTACTCTACTCATGAAGTCATGAAGACTAGAATAGGGAGACCAAACTTGTAAGGCCGGTGGCCTTCCGTATGAAAAAAACGTCCCGAAATGAGTCACACGATTATAAAAGGCTGGGCTGCGATCGCTAAGGCTGCTGCATTAACCCGCATATAGTACGTACTGGATCCCGTACGGGTCCTATACTAAAGGGATTATTCCTGTTTTGTTGCGTTTTTTGGAAAACATATGAATTATTTTGAAACATGATCCTTTTTAAATTTTATAGCTTGTATGGTTACGCATTTATGCATGTACATATTATGCGTATATTTCATATATATAATATGTATTTCATAATATATATAATAATATATTCATATAATTTTGATAGTGGAGATTCAAATTACCAATAAATAACGGTCTATTTATTACACTATAGTCCGTACATTACCTATATAGTAATGGTATAGTTTTATTTGTTGTATTTTACCTATTTTTTAAATTTTTATTGTAAGTTCTATTCTATGTTAATCTATTATATTCCAGTGTACTGCAGCCTAACACGATATAAATAAATATATTTAACTAGCTGAACCCGTGCACTTCGTTGCCCATTAAGTGTACCAACTATATGTGACTCAAACTTTGTTCAATTCGTTATTTAATATTCGGTGTATGGTGTATGGACCCCGTGCTGTATGTACGTTAGTGTATGTCGTATGATTTACAGTCCTGTAAAGAATACTTTTAAAAAGTACTTGAGTAAATACTAAAATACATTTTTTTTAAGTATTTAAGATACTACTCAAATACTTTAATTGTATAGTATTTCAAATACTACTCAAATACTTTGAAAAAGTATTTGGAATACTTTTTAAATACTTTTGGTTTTTAAAGTGGGTTTCTAACTATCGTAATATAAACACATAGGTAGTAGGTTGTCTAAGGGCCGTTCTTACGACGTCCGGTTAAAGTTAACCGACACTTAACCGGCCGAATTCTGCCGGTAAAAAAATCTGTTATCAGTCGGTTAGCGTTAACCGACACTTTACCGTACATTGTAAGAACGGCCCTAAAAGTTAGCTAATAGTTTAAAGGGAATATTCTTATTCAATGACTATTTTTAGAAATCTGGTTTTCACAAACTTTCGGCTTCAGCTAACACAGAAGTACAGAATACTAAATAAAACTATTATTCTATTATTGTAGTTGACAAAAATAAAATGTAAATAAAATTAATAATAAAAATAAAATGTTTGAAGTAAAAAATCTAAGTATTCAATACCAAAAAGTATTTAATACAAAAAAAAGTATTTAAAATACTATTCAAAATACTTCATGCTGAGAGTATTTAAAAAGTTATTCAATACTTTAAAAAGTATTTGAATACTTTTACTCAAATACTTTTACTTAAATACTTTACAGGACTGATGATTTAACTCTAAAGTATCAAAGTTATACCAAGTGTATCGTATTCTACCTATGGTGGATTGATATAATCAATTAATACAAAATCCTAACCTAAACTAACCGTACTAAAATCAGATGAATAAACGCAAACGCATACAAAAAATTAATTCAAATCGGTCTAACCTTTTAGGAGGAGTTCAGTCACAACTCACAACACACGTACAGTAGAATTATTGCGCTTAGCAACACATTTTGCGATTCATTTTTATATTATATGAAATCAACAAACATACCCGATTAACCAATTGCAACCAATATAATATAATGCACTGTTGCGCCACTGTTGTATTTTTGACATACAGATTTGAGATTTCCTACCTTTCCGGTAGATTTTCCTAAAATTTTATTTCGTAAAAACCTTCTCCTGGCAGTTACGAACATCTTGAAAAAAAATTGAGCCAAATTGGTCCAGTCGTTGTTGAGTTATGCGCTTACCAACCAACACATTTTGCGATATATCTTGCTTTATGTTATAATATATATTATATACTTATCTATGGTATTAAAAAAAAAATCAAGTTATGTTATAATACAGTTGCTACGATCTACATATTGGGACATCAATTTAGGTAAGCAGTATATTAATTTATAATCGGTAGTTCATAGGTACGCGAGGGTATTGAAAATATTACGGCGGTATTTGCGTATAATGAATTTTATAATGATACGAATCGTACCAGACGAACGTTCATAGACAAATAAACGGCGCTCCCGAACGAGCAGTTGTCGCCGCCATCGGCCGGTTGTGAATTGCGAATAGTAGGCGTGACTTAAACGCCGCGCTCTTGCGGATCGTCAAAACATTTAACAGCGCATCCTCTCGGTCGTTGCACTCGTAAATTTTTCGTGACACTTCCTCTTAAGACAACCCTAGTGACCATAGCGAAACCTGTTGACAAAACTCAGTAGTCATTAGGGTTTCGCTAACATGTTTATATTATGTAATTTTGATAAATTTATAAAATGTACGATAATCAGATGCTATAAAACATATTTTACTACTCATCAATAAAATTTGTAGTAAAATACTTTATAGGTAATAAAAAATTGATCATGCCGATGCTATATTATTAAAAGTTGAAGTTGATTTGTGTGAATATTTTGTTTGAAGAACCCTGCCAAGTTTTGTCCACGGGTCGCGCTGCAATCGAGTACCTGAAACCGCGAATTTGTGAAACATGGTCACTAGCAATACCAGCGAGGTATAGACTATAGAGTTATAATACATGGTAGTGCACAAGTGCTACTTCACTATCGAAAACACAACTATCGCCATCACTATCGAATATCGACCAGTATAAGGTGGAACCGTGAAAGTGGAACCAATGAAATACTAGACATTTTTGATTTTTCCGGTAAATTTATTTTACTCGTATTTTATTGGTTCTACCTTTACTCAATAGTATTGGCGATAGTTGTGATTTCGATAGTGAAGTGGCACTACCATTATTGTATTAATTACCTTGGTCGTTATTCAGTATTCACTGATCAGTAATCACTACTAACAACTAAGTACTAACTCACCAGTATTACTCAGTATTTATGACTCATATTTCATACTATTGTCTATTCAGTTTTCACTGCTCACTGTTACACTTCAGCCGAATCTCTTTTTATCGAGTCTTGCCTACATTACTTGTATAGTTGTATACCTACTTATAAGGTCTTGTTTTCACGATGCAGAAAAACGAAAACTCCAAATATTTCCAGTGAGTTACGGGTTTAAACAATTTCTTTAATTTTTCAGCCACATGACCATACAATTATTGTTTTAGATACAAACATGGTAACCACGATACAAACACTAAACATAACAGCACTCGGACACCACAAATTAATAAGTTAAAAGAGTTTAATCAACCTGGCAAGGACACTAGCGACGCAGGGTCATTGTGAGTACCTAGTCAATATTTTTAAATTTAAGATTGAATTTTGATGACCTGTATTTTTTTATAAGCCGTTAAAAATGTAAACCAATCCTCAAATTGAAATTTGTTTTATTGTATTACAATATTCAAAATTGTCACTGTAAATTGCTTGTCCATTTTCATATTTTGATGTTTTCTTTATTCTTTGATCTAAAAAACAAGAGCTCCAAGTGTAGATACAAAAATCTAAGACCCACTTCTCATTTGATTTTGATGATTTCTAATTTTCCAAATTTTCCGCAATTCTATACAATTTTAAAATTATATTTGATATTTTTGTTGCCACCTTAATTATAATACTTTTCCAGTAATCTACTGTTAATCTAAAAATTGGTGAGATTTTTTAAAATTTTGTTTGTACCTAGGTAGTTAAATCCCAAAGTATCTTCAATTAATTCATTAAAATTAGAAAGCATTAAATCTGTGGAGAAAAGTTAGTTTTAGTTTTCTAAAACAATATAATCCAAACTTATTTTATTTATAATGAGTGTATGAAATATAAATATTTTGTTTCATAGAAATTTTACGCTTAAAAATGTATTTAAGGGGATTGGTGGCGGTGATTTCCTGTCTTTGTCTAACACACGCGCAACATAAGAATTTAGACGTATTTTTTGTCCAACGTACCGATTTATATAGTGAAGCGATAAAAATTCTGTAAACAGATTTGAATTTGTCGTCAAGTCTACTTGAGATCGGTCAGT
>NC_042495.1:43321619-43344557 GCF_005508785.2 Acyrthosiphon pisum | reverse complement strand
CCCCCAAATCCTAAAATTATTGTATTATTAAAGAGTAATTAAAAAAATTTCATATTCCATTTTTTGGAGAAGTGTAAATCAAAAAAGTAGACTGACCGATCTCAAGTAGACTTGACGACAAATTCAAATCTGTTTTCAGAATTTTTATCGCTTCACTATATCAATCGGTACGTTGGACAAAAAACACGTCTAAATTCTTATGTTGCGTATGTGTTAGACAATGACAGGAAATCACCGCCACCAATCCCCTTAATATTACGGTATAATATTATAATAAATTTTAAAAATGAATTTATTTAAAATGCATGACATCAAAAATAGAATGTGGCTTTATAAAAAAAATTGCAGGGAGGGGCAGTCAGTGTATTAAGAATAAATATTAGAAAATACTAAATAAACATTTATGTTATGCTTTGAATGTAGGATAATATGTGTTACCTGTAGTCTGTAAGTATTACTAATCAATAATCATTAATTAAACATTTCAGATTTTTTTTTTATATACATAATATGTATTTAGTACCAGTTACACTTTAAAATGAAAAATATATTTTGAGTGAAACTTATTGATTTTAATTTACAATTGTTTTTTAGTTATAGTTGTTTAAGTACACCTAATAAAGGTTTCGGTGTTAGTTCAACTGATAAGGATGCATGGTATTACAATATGCATCATACAAAACGTGGGAAAGCTATCATTTTTAATCATGAACACTTTCAAGTTAAGAATAAAAACTTTGAATCTAGAGCTGGAACTGAGATGGATTGTCGTAATTTAGAAATAACCTTAAATAACCTCGGTTTCAGTGTTATTCCATATGAAAATTTAACGTTGGACGAACTGAATGATAAAATCGACTATTGTATGTATACATGTTATTTAAACCTTTCTTTATAGTTTATACACAATATCATATTGATTACATTTTTATTCAAAATATAATTATTTCTATTCATATTATTATTCTCGTTATTATTTTAAATTTTTACATTATCTCTTTTAGCATAATATTTTCTTTATTAAAAACCAACAAATTTTATCTACTATTGTGTATTTATAAAGTATAAGTTATTTTATTTTGACAGGGGCTAAAAAAGACTATACAAAACATGATTGTTTTTTAATGGCTGTATTATCTCATGGTGAAGAAGGAATAATTTATGCTAAAGATAGAGGTTATAAACCAGAGAATATTCTTTGGGGACGATTTACTGGTGACAAATGTATTACATTGGCTGGTAAACCAAAGCTATTCTTCATTCAGGCTTGTCAAGGAGACCAATTGGACAGTGGAGTTCAGTTAAGAACACAAGTGGATGGTCCTTCTTCATTCAAAATACCAATTTATGCTGATATGCTTATAGCATACTCTACAGTTCCTAGTAAGAAGATTTTAGGTCATGGCTATTGTTGATTAAAATATTTTATTTAAGAGCTTATTTAATACTTAAAACTGTTGTAAATACCCCATAACTGTTGTAGGTTAGGTCAGGTTAGGTGGTAGGTGGGTGATTTCTTAGTGCTTTAAAGTCTTGTTGAATTCGATAAATTACTACTAAATATACAATATTGTAAAAATTATGAGTTCAATAGCTTATAAAAAAATAAAGCTCCATTTAAGTACATTTTTTTTGTTTGTTATAGGTAGGAAACTTATGCAAAATCTTCTATTAACATTTTTAGTCTTGGGTATGAAAAGAAAAACTTTTATGAATTCCTAACTAAATAATAATTTCAACATTTAAAAAAAATCTCATGGCTATTAATAGCAGAAAAAAATTTCAAAATTGTTTGATAATATTACAATGTATGGATAATAGTTTTTTTTAACATTTAGTAAAAATTTAAGTATCTAGGTTCATTAGTTTTAAAGTTAGGTACAACAAATGATCAAACATTGATTCATGAAAATTCTTTAATTTACCTATGTAAATCCAATATTGTAAAAATTTAAATTTAAACACTCATAAAAAAGTAATGTTCCTTTTCGGTAAACTTTTTTTTTTTTTTGATTAAGGTTGGTAAATTTTTGGGCCTTCTTTCAACATATTTTATAATTTTAGCTTTGAAAAGTAAACCGTTTATGATTTTCTAACTGAAAAATGTTCAATATATTGTTGAAATTTAACTTCAATTGCATATAAAAAAAAACGTACCAATGTATTTCTGATTTTTTTGAACTCACATTTATGAAACTTATAAGGTATTTTGTATTAAATTTTCAAGCTTGCATATGAAGTGAACAAGTTTATCGAGAAAAGTTTTAAAAAAAATTACAAATTTCTAAAAATTTCTCAAGGCTATAACTAGCCCAAAAAGAGTCAAAATATTATGAAATTGTTACCATTTATGTGAAATGTTAATATAAATATTTGGTGAAAATTTCAATGGTCTACAGTTATTAATTTTTGAGTTACACCAAAAAAATAAAATCAATTTCCTCATAAAATGGTTTTGCGTAAAAATTATCACTTTTGTTCTGTTTTTCTCGAAGCTTTCTAAAACTATTTGGAATTTTCTATTTTGACCTCTCAAAAGTAACAACTAGGTTCACTTTTCTATCAGAAAAAATGCTGATCTCAAAGCATGCTTACTATCCTAAATGTTGCTGACTGACAGAAAAAAAAAACATACATCATTGTAAAACCAATACATTCTTTCTCTCCGCTAAAAATCTAAAAAAATATTTCATTTTTTAATACTCAACATTTTAAACTTAATTAAATTTTTTTTGGATAAATTCAAAATAGCCAATTTGTGAATTTGATTATAAGAATAATTTTGATGGTAAAAACATTTATCTAATTCTAGTAAACATTTCTTAGAATTTTTCAATTTTTTTGATTAAATTAATTTGGAACGTAATAACATTTTTCAAAATATTATTTTTGGGAATTTGCTGACATGAGTATATTTCTTGTCTGGTCTTCCTGTTACACTCTTTATATATTATATATTGCTTGTAACTTGTAAATGTTAATAACCATCAGGCGTTATGTTATAATTAAAATAACTCATGGGTATATAAATATTATGTACATGGGATTATTTGACTAATATTAAAGATAACAATACAAAATCGGTTCTGCTGAATTTCCTATGTTGTAAATTTATAAGACTGATATACATACAATTTGACATCCTCTTGTGTAACGTTTACAGATTTTGTTGCATGGCGCAACCTCAAAGGATCTTGGTTTATAGAAGCTCTGTGTGATGCTCTCAATAAATATGGTTATGTACATGACCTATTAACTATACTGACATTGGTGAATCATAAAGTGGCTATTGAATTTGAATCTAATTCCATTGATCCTAAGATGAATAAGAAAAAACAAATTCCTTGTATTACATCTATGTTAACCAGATTTGTAAAATTTGAAAAAGAAAATTAATGTACTGGTTACATACAATTAACATGTTACTATTGTGTATTCAATGAGATGAATATTCATTAAAGTATTAACTAGTATAAGAATACAAATTATAATTTGTATAATAATAATTCTATTTTAATTGAAGCTCAATTTTCAACAAGAGTCCTTGCCAAACTTATTGGCTGTTGGTGACTCCGCTCACCACGAATCGTTAAACACCTAGTGCCACAAATGTATTTAGCACACTTAACCTATGCCTAAAGGAATTGGGTTTTTGTGTATACAACTGTGAATGTTACCTAAAATATAGTATTCCAATTGTATAATGATATCTGGGAGCGAAGACACCAACTGCCAGCATAGGCGCAAATAGCCAAGTTATTTTGGGGGTCTAAAATTCCTCCCATAATATTTTCTAAAAATTATATATGCTCTATACTAATTACCTACTGACTTTTGAACGGGGAGGACTTGGCCAATGATCTGCCAGTAAGTTTGGCAAGGACTCTAAGCTTAGTTAACGCTAGTGTTAAACAATTTAATATTTAGTAATGAATAAAAAATTTGAACCAAGGTCTTAAAAGATAAAATATCTTATAAGATTCCGTGATTTAAACTATCTTTTAATTTATTTTTATAACATATATATTATTGTGTAATGTCACATGTTTAAAAGGGCCCAGCCCATTTTATAATTAAAATTAAATTAAATACAATTACTAAAATTACTTTTTGCTAGAAATTCTAATCTTATTTTGTATTTAAATAAAATTAATAACTTTTTTTATAATTTATAAAATACTTATTTAAGGTATATAAATTAGTTAAGTTAAGATATTAAATTGTCTTCAATCTAATTATTAACCTTTATATATGTTATCATTTACCCTGACGGCTCGACTTAAATTATTGTATTAATTGTTATTAGTTTATAATTTTAGCTGTATGGTGTATATTGCTATTAAATAAATAAATAAGCTAATTTTGAACAATTAATTTGAGTAATGAAAATTGATAAAATTATTCAATACCTATTAAGGGGAGGGATTGCAAACTATCAGTTATTTCAACCTAAATGTACCAATCTTTTGAGGTAATACTAAACCCGAAACTGGACGGTACCCGATTCCATTCCAAACGGTGACAAGAAAAACAGGGTGGGTCTGAATGGACCGGGCTAAAATATTGTTATCCTTGTACCCATGACATACTTAATACATTATTACGTATTGCTGTTATATTATTTAAAACGTACATTAAATAGGTACATACATAGAATATATTAACCCATAAACCTGTGTACCGAAATTAATAAAAACATAACATAGTTGCCCAGCTATGGTCCATGCATCTGGTGGAATTCAGTTAAGCCCTAAATGACTTGAAACTTATAAAATGTACACCAAAATTAAAGTAAATTAAACTACCTTTTACCATGAAAATTATCAAAACATTTTCATTATTGCAGAAACGGGACAGGATTCCAATACCACAGGTACTGAAATAAAGTCCAAATTGTAGACGGGATGATCCGCAGTCAAGTCAAAAATGATTTAAACTTATGAGACTTACACCAAAATTTAAGTACATTATACCCTATGATTTGGTATAAGAAATTAGGAAAAAATATAAATTATTGCAGACACGGGACGGGATTCCAACGCCACCGGGGTGCATAATTAGGTCAATATGTTGACGGGACGAGCAGTAGATCATTCAAAAATGATTAATAACTTATAAAACGTATATAGAATTAAAGTAGTTTAAACTCTATCGACTGGTATAAAATTTATTTTTTTTTTTTTAATCATTTATTTTACATAAATGTTTATAATCTGTACTAGGGGGCACGATAAGTAAAATGTTTAGCATAATAATGAAAAGGACAATGAAAGACATGAAGGAGCTTCACTTAAGAAGCACCCGAGCTTAAATAATTTCCTTAAAACGTATGCATTAGGTATTGAGTAGGTCTCTAGGTTAGTTGCGTTTGAGGCGTCTTGGTGGGTTTTCTGGAAGATAGTTGGAATGAAGTTGAGCGATGAGGCGGTTGTGGTGGTCGGCCATTTCTGAGTGGAGGCGGGTATAGAATTTGACAGCTGTTTGTTTGATAGTAGCAATTTTTAGCTTGTATTGTGGAGGCTGACATTGGTAACGTACCAGAGGGTATTCAAAGTCATTCGTAGGCAAATGGCTTGGAAAGCTTGGATAGTTCTAGTGTTAGCCGGTTAGGCTGAACCCCAGAGGGCGATTCCGTAGGACCAAATAGGTAGGAGTAAGCTCCTATATAATAATAGACGGTTAAAGGTGCTCATTTTTGATTTTAAGAGTGGTTTTAAGATATGCAGGCGGCTGTTCAGTTGTTTCCGTTTATTTTTAGGTGGGGGCCCCGGGTGAGTTTTTTGTCGAAGACTAGACCGAGGTATTTTACTTCACTGGTCTGAGGTATGATTTCATTGTTGAATGTTAAGGGGGGTGGTGCTCCCGGGCGGAGTGCAAATGTGACATGAGCTGATTTGGAGTCGTTGACTTTGTTTTTCCAAGACGAACCAGTGGAAAAGGATGTCCAGGTGGTTTTGCAGTTGGAGATTTGCTTCAATGAGGTCGTGGATAGAAGAGAGTACGGCTGTGTCGTCGGCGTAGGTCCCGATAAGGTATTGTCTGAGGTTGGGATGTCTGCTGTGAATATAGTATAGAGGAAAGGAGCAATGTCACTACCTTGTGGGATGCCCGATGAGATTGTTTGTAAACTGGAGAGTGTGGTATTTATTTTTACTCTGAAGCTTCTGTCCCTAAGGTAGGATTTGAGAAGTAAGTAGTATGGCGCCGGGAAGATGTTTTTGAGTTTGAATAACAAGCCATCGTGCCATACGGTATCAAATGCCTGAGCTAGGTACATCAAGGAAAAGACCGGAACAGCATTTTTTAGTTTCGAGTGTTGAGATGATATAGTCTACTACTCTGTGTAGTTGGTGGAACGTTGCATGATTGGCACAGAAGCCAAATTGAAAATCGCGAAGGACATTTTGCTTTAGCGTGATGGAAGTGAGTCTCTTGAGAAAGATTTTCTCAAAAATGTTCCTAAGTGTGGGAAGGAGACTAATTTTATTGGTCTATAGGATTCAGTAGTGTCAGGAGGCTTTCCAGGTTTTGGGATGGTTATTATCATGGCTGATTTCCAGGTGGTTGAGAAATAAGACGGACGGTAAATAGTATTAAAAATATATGTGAGAAGAATAATGGTTTTTGGTGGTAGGTTTTTAACTGTTGAGCTGTTTATGCCATCGTGGCCTGGTGATTTATTTTTCTTTAGTTTTTTAATAACCGAAAATACTTCTCCGGGTGACGTAGGCGATGCTAGAAATGCCATTGGTATAGGTGATGAAATGAATTCTTCCACTCGCAGTAGATGAGGAGTGTCTGGTGAGATGTTGTGGGGTTTGAATGTGGTGGCTAAGTGGATAGCCAGAAGCTCAGATTTTTCTTGAGGAGTGATAGCGAGGTTGCTTTTTTGGTAACGAAGAAGGGGAATGACAGTTTTGTGTTTTAGAAGTGATTAGGTTTTTTTTCGCAGCGATCCATTTGAGGGAGTGAGAGATTGGAGATGGGTGGCACATAAGTGATTTTTGTGCTTCTTAATAGTATATTTAAGTTTGTTGGAGTAATAGTTGTATCGTTGCTTATCGACTGGATAATAGGTCCGTTTCCAGGTGTTCTGTGTACGGTGTTTAAGCCGAATGAGCTCTTTTATTTCGGGAGTGGTATTTATGTTATGATTATCTTGAGCTGGATGAGTAGTGGAAGATGTTTGGATGGTGTCTTGAATATTCTTTGTAAGGATGCTTATGGCATTGTCAATATTTTCATAGTTTTAGATTCTGAGCGGAGCGAGGAAGCTAATGGTTTTACAATGGTGTTTATTTTTTATTTAATTTTATTTTTATATCCTGTATACAAAATTTCTACCAGAAGGAGTGCTCCGATTTCAACATATTATAGTACCTTATCTTTTAGCAAATTTGATCAAGATGGTACTTTAAAGAGGTAATTTTTCGATTTTCTCAATAGTTATTTAATGTCACAGGAAAAACCACAGAAATGTTACGAAAAAGCGGTAAAAATGGGATTTTAATTTCTAACGCTTTGTATATCACCATAGAAATGAATAAAAAATTATAATATTATAATATTAATTCAACTTACATGATAAAATAAATAATAATAATATAAAATATCCAGACTGACAAACCCTCCTCCGCCTAGAGTCGTTTTTCTTATACAATTATATTATATCAATGAATTCAAGTCTAATACAATCCATTATACAATGACTCACTTGCAATCTACTGTAGGTATAGCAGAGCGACATTTTTTTAAAATTTATATTAAGAGAGGTGGAGTTAACATGGTGTTTCGGAACTTGTTCTAGTCTGTTCGGATTTTGATGAGCCGGTTGAAGTCGATGGAGGCTTATATTTTGAGGATGACCGGAGTGTAGTCAGAGGCTGGATCGTTTAGATTTGTGATATTAGTGTGTATATGATTTGGTAGGTTTGAAAGGAAGAAGTCAAGAAAGTCAGGATGTCTGTTTGCATGAGTTGGAAAATTGGTAGGTGAGGCTGGAGAAATAATTTTGGAACGTTTGTTTGTGATAAAGTTGAGCAAGGTACGGCCTCCCGCGTTCGCTGAGTGACATCCCTAAGCTTTGTGCTTAGCGTTGAAATTAGCACCGATATATTATGTGTTGTTAAGTGATTGAATATGTAAAGATAGATATTCTGCAGGGAATTGGCAACCGGGGTGGAAGTAGGCTGATATTATAGAAGTAGGTATGGAATCTATATTTACAGATGTAGCCGGCTAGTTGCAGGTTTTCATTTGATTTAGGAGGAAAAGGAGAGTGTGGGATTTTGGAAGAAATTAGAAGAACAGCACCAGCATGGGCTGAATCGTCGGGGTGATTTGCTTGAAGGTAGTCATAACCGAATATTTTAAATTTTGAGTTGGAGGTGAGATGAGACTCCGTAATGTGGGCAATATCTACATTGTTTTCTTTTAGGGCGATTTGAACTTCATTTTTTTTAAGGTAATTTACAACGGCTATATGAATCCAAGTTGAACGTTTGTAATTATAGGCCTTTGGTAGAAGCTTTACACTTAAAACGAGAGGACTTGGTTAGTTCGTTGATTTTAATAACAAAATTATTGAAATTTAGCTCTGATTCGATGAATATAGGCGACGGGTTTGGAGGATTGATTACGATAGATGTCTGAGGTTGTTCACTGGCTTTCGTGACCATTTGTGAATCGTTATCATGAGTGACTAAAGAAGAGAAACGATTTGCGGAGACGAATATGCTTGTGTCTTTTTTCGAACGTAGAGAAGTGGTGTGACCCGGAGATCTTACGCGTTTGACTGAGTCTGATTGCCAGTTTTGTTCATTGTCTGAGAGGTCTAATTGGGAGTAGTCACCCGTTTGATTCGATGTTGGTATTTTTAACGTTTGTGCGGTTTTTATTTTTGTTACTTTATTGGTTGTGAGTTTTGGACTTGTGGAATATTACTTTTACGATAATTCATAATGACGTAGATAAGGTAACGAAGTAGATAGGGAAAGTTGATATAATAAGTGGCATTGGTAGATAAATATGTTTATACATTACCAGTAATTAGAGGTCACGCGACTTTCGCTGGGGAACGCAGCAAGCACTAATTACTTTGTTATCGGAAGCAGATAAAATCGGAGTGGCGTGCAATAAATATACGTGTGGACTGTACACATTTATATTGAAAAATATAAATTATTGCAGAAACGGGAAAGGATTCCAACGCCACAGGTGCTGAAATATAGTCTAAATCGTAGACGAGGCGAGCTGTAGTTAAGTCAAAAATGATTTGAAACTTATAAAACGTATATCAACAATTAAAGTTGATTAAACTCTATCAACTGCTATAAAAATCATTAAGAAATATTAATTATTACAGAAACGGGACAGGATTCCAATACCACAGATACAGAAATATAGTCCAAATTGTAACGGGACGATCCATAGTCATGTAAAAAATGATTCAAAACTTATGAAACTTAACCAACATTGGAGTACATTGCCCAACTTTTTTTTTATAATAAAATGTACCAACCGGCCTTTAGCCGTTGCTTTTAAAACATAACACTTATGATGCTGAAGAAGTAAATAAAATAGTAATAATTGATGAACTATTAAAATGAATGTATTTCCAAATATGTATAACTTTTTAAATATCCTTAAAATAAAATTTTTTTGAAATTCATACTTATTGGCTATTGCACATGCGTATTAAACCCATATTTTCGTCCCTTAATTATATACTCATTACAACTTTACAATTCGATATAAAATTTAATTTTAACTATCCTAAACGCAAAACGTTTTTTTTTTATGACAACATAGTACGATATTATTATATAGATAGGTTATTAGCTCGAATCATATCGGCAACCCATTTATATCAGTTCCTCATTAAAAATAAGACCTAGTGTACCTACTTGGGCCGAGCTACATTAATCATATGCGTGATCTCTGATCATTAATTAGTACAATGTATAAATCTTTGTAAATTGTGATTTAATACATTTGAAGTTAAAACGTTCAAGTTTGAGATGTCAAATGCTAGTAAAAAAAAAGTGGATAAGTGGGTGTCGCTCTGTTGAACATTTTGTTACAATTGAGTGACTGTAATCTGTACAATTGACATTTACATTTGAATTCAATGAATAATAATATCATAATATTGTATAATATACAATTCATATCATAAAAAACGATTCTCAGCGGAGCTTACGATATTACCAATAGTATAATATTTGTTTATTATTATTTGATGATATTACTGTGAATAAAGTTATTTATTTCCATGTTTTTTGCATGGAACCTAGTGTTTAAATTTTCAATCCTTAACTATAAAAGTTTGATAAATTTTATAAATTTTTAACTACAAAATCATTTTAAAATTTAAAATATGACACATTTTTTCAAAATTCGAACTTTAAAAGCTTATAAAAAAAAAATGTTGCCTTTGTATTTTATATTATATTCATATTGTTATTATAATACAGTAGTCGGTACGTTGAATTAATATTATTAGCATATTATCATATTTTATCATAATATAATATTATGTTTGTCTTTGTTGCAAATAGAAAAAAATTCAACACATTAATGAAGAAAAAGTTATTGATGAGTTCAATATCAGCTCCTAGACAAAATTATTTAAAATCAGAGATTTTATTAATCATAAATGAATGTATGTCTGTCTGTTTGTTGTAGATAGGTAGGTAGGTAGGTATTAAAGCCATAAATAAAAAGATTTATATTTATATTTTTAGTAAAAACTTAAGCTGGGCAATAATGTTTATAAGTTAAATATTTTAATTGAAGTTATTTTGGACATGTATCAGTTGTCCCCAACCAAATACAAGTGGCCCTTATATGGTAATAATAATAAAACAATATTAAACACGATTACAATATAATCACCTATAGCCTGTAAAATAGAAGAGGTACCTAAATAAATAAATAATAAAGTAAATATACAATTATTTATAAAAATAAAGTAAAATAGTATAAAATTATAGAAACAAATTTTGATAATTGCAATTATGTATGATATTGTCTTTTGTAATAAATAATAAATGAAATATATTTCACAAATAATATCGATAAATTGAAAATTGTATTAATAATAATATCCAACTTGGCGCAACACAATAATTTATATAAACAGTAAATACAGTAAATACAGTAAATACAGTAAATACAAGCCAAATATTTATTATTTTATTGTAGTCTTACCTATTATTTTGTTAGTTTTATATTTTAAAATATGGAATAATAGTATAATATGCATAATGTATATTATATTACGTAAAAAATACATATACCTAATTTGATAATAATTACTTCTTTATAAATAAAAATAAAATGCTGTTCGTTGGTATAGAAGCTCATTGTTTGAGAACGGTTCGCCGACTTACCTTATTTTTAATAATTTTTATTTTAGATGCCGAAAAATGAATCTGAGTGGAGACTGGTCGCTAGAGAGTATGAAGCAAAATGGAATTATCCTAATTGCGTTGGCGCGATGGACGGAAAACACATAGCTGTTCAAGCACCAGAGTGGAGTGGCACTGACTATTATAACTATAAACAATTTTTCAGCATTGTTTTATTTGCTATACTTGACACAAATTATAACTTTATTTATGCTGACGTAGGATGTCAGGGCAGAATATCTGACGGAGGAGTTTTTAATAATACATAATTTTGTAAATCCATAGAATTATGTACACTTAATTTGCCTCCCGATATTTCTCTTCCAGGTAGAACAGTAAAATCCTCATATATTTTCGTCGGTGACGACGCGTTTCTGCTTTTTCTCAATATTTTCCAGGAATTTAGGAAAAAAGGGGCAGCCAATCGAATTTTTAACTACCGTAGGGCGCGTAGAACATCGGAAAATGTCTTAGGAATATTATCCTCTGTTTTTCGAGCTTTCCGGAAACCATTACTTTTAGACCCAGAAAAAGCAACAACTATTACTCTTGCAGCTATTTATTTACATAATTACTTAAGAAATAGTCATTCGAAAAAAATATACTGCCCTCCTGGTACTTAAGATTCAGAATGTTGAGATAATTATCAATATATCGAGATCCGTAAAATATAAATTATATTACACCTACGTTATTATAGTGATAATAATTCTGAATTTCTTAATAGTGATTTTCAGGTAAAAATAAATCAATATTTTATCTTTAACACGGGTCAGGAATGTTTTCGTTGTTATTTATTAACCAAGCAAATCCGTGGCACGTGAAAATAAGTTGAGGGCACTGGTGTGTTAATAATTATTAATTAGCAATATTATTTTAGATTCTGAGTGAAACGATGTGTTTTTTTTTTGTATCTGTGTACAAGATAAGTAGTCGAAATAATGCTTCGATTCAACTTCAGTATCTTGTTCGATGGGAAAGTGAATATTGTTGGTGCATTGGGGAGGTCAAAATTTAAAATTACCAGTAATTTTCAAAAGTGCCGTGAAAAACAAAAGAAAAATTAAGGAGAAACGGGAATTCTTACGTAAAATTGACTTTGGTTTTTGGTGTAACTGTAAAACAAATGCCCTTAGGTACATGAAATGTTGACTGAATGTTTATATTAGCATTTTATATACACCATAACATTTTCCAAATATTTTGACTTATTTTGAGCTTTTTACGGACATTTTCAGTTTCCATTTTTTTTAGTTTTTTTTTCTATAAATATCAATAAAATTTTATTTGTTGGTTAAAAAAGCTTGAAAATTTAATAGAAAGCTCCTAGTATATTGTTTCAAAGGCAGATGATAAAAATTAAAAATCCATAGTCACAATTTTTTTTAAGCATTTAAAGTTCAAACATTGACAAAATACGTAAAAATGACGAAAATTTGCAAATTAGAAAATGTAATACAGGATCATTCATAAGTTTATCTATCTTTATCAAAAAAAAATGTCTACAAGAAAGTCAAATTAAATTTTTATGAGTGTTTGAAATTCATATTTTAACAACATTTGATATTCACTCGATTTCTCATGTAACGATTTCCTTATTTTGTTGTAATTAAAATAAAAATGACTGTAGATACTTGAAAATTTCACTGAATGTTCATATTTTCATTTTCTATACACCATAAAATTTTGAAAATATTTTGACTCTTTTTGAGCTGTTTACGGGCATTGTCAGTTATAAATTAATTCAATTTTTAAATTTATAATTCAATGTTTATTTATTATTTGAATGCAATCACTTTACTTCCCTACTTTAGAATATAAGTTAATTACAAGCAGTTCGTAGATTCACACTTCGCTATTACAAACGATAATTTTACGATGTATACTTATGTACCTATACTCCGATGTTGGGTACTTATACTAGCTATAGTGCTATACCACCTATGCCTAACTATGTATACGAATATGGTGCACAATAAATTCATCCGAGAAATCCACACAACCAGAATATCTATCACAACAGCAACTGCAAACAAAAATGTTTAACCATCATACATTTAATTGGCTTAAACGAATATATTTATATGCGAAACCGTTTTCATGTATAATATTCTAAACATTCAAATATATTAATTATATTATATTACATTATACTATTAGTTTTTTCTTTATACGGCTAATGATATTGAGTCAAATTTTCAAATTCTGTAATGCGTGATTTTTCTTTTTTTAAACACCATCAGAAAAAGTATGATATTAGGTATACATAATTTATAGTAAACCGTATACTACACGTCTACACGTTACTAAACAACATTCGATTAATATAATATTAGGTTCATGTTTATTCGATGTGCAACAGCTTAAGATTTCTGTACAACATAATTTTATTTTTACCGTAGGAAACAAATCCTATTTCGGTAGGAATGACATTTTTAGAGTCAGTGTATAAAAATACATGTCAGTGCTCGAGGGGAGGGACCGAAGGTGACATATGAATAATGCATATTATGTGATATCACATAAATATAAAAAAAAATTAATAGATACTGCCAAGGAACAAAATCACGCGGAAATGTAATTATTTTTGATTTTTTTTTTTCAACCTTTGACAGTTTGACTCTGACAGACGCGCAATGTTCCATAACGGAAATCCAGGCATGTTGTTTTTTACAAACTATTGGAGCGTAGCGAATGAAGTCTGTCGCTTACGGCGAAGGGCGACCAAAGGGTCTGTGTCCCATACGACGGGTGTCAAACACTGCACCGAAACCTGCGAGAGCTAAACGATTTTCCACGTACTATACGCGTGATAAAACTAAGAATATATACATAATATTATGCACCGCGGATGATGCTGTTAATAATATATTCGTGTCTGCTGTATAAGATATGCACATCGTTATAGGCAGGTGCGTCCTAATAGTCTACGAGTATTGAAAAATATGAAATGTTTTCGGGACGACAATTCACAGATCTTTTATCGTTTCTATTAAAAATAAAAACTAAAATGACACGGCGTTATTTCTGTGAAATAAATTTTGTCGATGTGGTTTATTTTCGTATCTATAGTTTGAACGGTTCTTGCGAGAGTTATGGAGTACCCACCTATTAAAACCATAACGCGCCATAGTCGCCGCCCACCAGGATTGAGAATCGTTTTGATGTCTAGATTAGGTGGAAACAATTTAATATAATGTTATGGCGTTCCATTATATCGAATACGATTATCATTTTCCTCTTCTCAGAATTCGGGATGGTACGTATTGCGTATGTTTATCTACGATCAATTAGATAAGAATTAAAACAAAATGTGTTTTGAATTATTAATTTTTTACAAAACGTATCCAATTCTGCGATTCTGGTTTTAATATTAATTAATAACGGATACTGGATAGACAACGGTGTAATTAATTAAGTAACATTTTAAAACTTTAATATAATATGAGTATATTTATTATTATTTATAACATAATATTTAAATTCATAGGTAACTTGAAAGTTGAAAGTATTTAAGATAATTAAACTAAAATAAATACTTAAATATCGAAAATTCACAGAAAACCTTGAAAATCATTTGAATGACATTAATAAGGAATTTACTAAGAATTGTACAATTAAATGTAGTACAATTTGAAGTTACTTTGATTTTATCTTAATATTAATTTTCAATTATATTCAAAACATCTAACAGATTAGTTCAACTTTCAAGTTATTTGTTATATCTATGTACTTAAAATATAAACCTGTAATACATATATGTAATTTGGTCCTGGATTATTATCTGAGACCAATAATATTATTGTAATTGTCGTCTACCTGTATGAAAGGCATGCCTATACTATATGATTAAATAATAAATACATTTCTTGCTTAGTGCAAAATATTGATTTAAATTTTAAATATGTATATTATATATTTGCTTACTGCAATCATAATGGTTATTACGTTTTTATTATATTCAGTATATTGTGTGAAATAATTGGTCAGAAATGAAATAATATATATATTTTTTTTAAATTTATATGAAAAAAAAAACGCAGAACGGTTTAAATTAATTTATATCCTTTTCATAAAACATGTAGTTGTATTGGGAAAACATATGAGATAACCTTTGGTAGCTTAATTTGAGTGGTTTCCCGTGTATTCCCGAATAGATGCATTGAATTTATGTCGACGTAATAATATAATGGCTGGTAGGTATAATAATTAATAATAATAATGTATACAATACTACAATATACATGGATACATAGATCCTTTCATGTAATTATTAATTATGTATAGGTAGTAAGACTTATTATGGTCTTTTTAGTAGGTATATTCATTAAATTAAATTTATGATTTTATGTATAACAGTTAATTCAATTTATTTATTTCAGTAAAACTTTTGTATTTATTGTTTACTTCTGGGAAAAAAATAATTTAGGTTTTATGTTATTTTATATTTTTGATGATTACTGCTTATAAATTACACGTGCAAGTGTATGGCTATAAATTAAATGTTGTTAATCCACAAAAAAATACAATTATTAAAAACAATTGATAACGTATTGATCCATCCAGTGTCATGCTCAGCTATTTTGAAAGGTGAGGGATGAAATTTTGACTATTTTCAAAACACGTAATAGCAAAAAAAAAAAATATATTATAATATATAAATTCTGCATTTACCTTAGGGTGTTAGTTAATTATAATAATACATCATTGATCGCGTGTAATAGAAATTTGTATATAATGTATTTTATAATTTTATAGAATACATTAGTAAACTCATGATGTAAATCCCCCCACATGATGGTGTTAAATATGCTTCATTAATTAAAAATATTTTACTGTTATCGATCAACTTAATTTATATGAACAATTAAAAACCATACAAAAAATATATTGAAAACATGAATTTTTATTTTAACAATAAATTATGAGAAATCAATTGACAAAAAAAAAAGCTTAAGTTGAAATATGATAACAATCTCATTCCCCGTAAGTACGGCGCTCATGAATTCCTCCTTTATGAGTTATGACTTATGAGTGATGAATATTGATGGATACAATCCGTTGGGGTAGATAAAAATTAGAATGAAGGAAATAATTATAATTTGACTCGTTTTAATTCGTGTGGAAACCTGCAACAGTTATTCATTAAGTGTTGACGTTATTTATTTAATGGCTATATCTATTCTATTACCTGCTTTATGAACCGTACATATTGTAATATTACACTTTTTCTCTGTCGAATCATATGTAATCATATGCAGTATGCTAATTTAAAAAGTTGGTCATTGTAATGTTTGTATTAAATTTGAATTCAATAATATAAAGTCATTGTAAATATAATAGGCTAAATTAATTTTTTTCAAAAAACTTATAGTATAAAATATAATAATATACTCTAAAAATGTAAAGTATCAGATAAATATTTTTAAATTTCGTCAAGGTAACTAAAATCATTATTCATCGTTATTTAAATACCTAATTTCATCCAAATATGTTGATAGCTTTATCATGTACCTATAGAAAATAATAAAATAAACATTTGGTGAAAATTTCATGTATCTACGATTATCCTTTTAGAATTACAACCAAATATGATAAAAATTCGATGAGAAATCGTCAAAAATAAAATTGGGAATATCCAATGTCGTAAAAATTTAAACGTCAAACGCTCATAAACATTTAATTTAACTTTTATTTGGTTATTAGTTAAACTTATGGCTGGAGTGGTGGCTCGTGGCTTAGACGAAGGAACGATCACACCCCTAAACCCCTTACTAAAACTAAAGAAGAGAAAAAAATTAATTTTATATTTATATATTTATTGAAAAATAATTTTTTTTAAAACTGCTATTTTTTAATAGTGGCATATTTATAGTAAATTTTGTAATGTATTTTGTGTGAGCACGGTATGAAACCAGTAGCGAATGGATACGCATGCAAACACATGCAGTATTTGAACGAAAAATATCGTAGGTAGTCTCGAGTTGTTCTGAATACCTACGTACCTACATTAAAAGTCAATTGACTTTAAATTTAAAACTTTACATTCGTGTGCGTGTGGGTACGTTTAAACTACGATCTTATAATATACGCATTTTGGACAACCGTCAGCGTCGTCCATATGGTAAAATATTAGTATTTATATACTATTCATAGACCATAATATTATAACATAATACTACAATACACCTTATGAGATATTATAGCTTTCTTTTCTACTGCGGCCTGTGATACCTTTACAAATATAATTTAAAGCTTAAAAGTTATAATAAATGTATAGTGTATTATTTTATTATATTTTATTTGTAATATCTATGAATGAATAGATATTATACTAAATTCGCACCCCCACCAAAATCAACCACAGACCGTAATTTATTATGAGGAATCTTGTATTCAATTTTCAAATATTAGCAAATTTTCATGGTTTTTAAAATCATCAAATTAATATTTATTTGCATCACTGCATCAGTGCATCAGTGACGTGTACAGCGAGAGGTTTTCCAGCTACCATGGGTCATTGTGTGCTCGTATAATTAATATTCTTAGAATCAATCTACGCTGGTTTAGTTATTAAACGACTATTACTGTGGGTGGTTTGTAGGACTTCGGTCTACGACCTTAGTTTAAAAATAAATATATTCTCGCAGTTACTGATTTGCATAAAAAATTCCTTAAAGAAAATATTATATATAGTTTATTTTATTTTAAATTATTATAAAATTCGATCATTCGTTGCTTGGTCGCCAGTTGGTATATAAAGATAAATTTTCTAGTTTATTTTACATAACTGCTGGATACAAGTTCACTTAGGGTTGCATAAGCAACTGCTAGATCGGACAAAAGTATATAACACAGCAAAGTAATATTGAATATAAATTTGATTTGTTATTTAATATTATATAGTATTCAAAATAATAAGAGTTAGTAATAGTAACACGTATTTGTTGGCAGTAAAGTTTAGTTTGAGTTGTCATATCATCGAACGTTATTTTTCTTTGTTGTGTGAACAACAAAGTGTAGTCAGCAATACAAATGTTTACGATGCAAAAGTTATATACGCGACTTTTATAGTTACAGATCGAAGGCGTCGCACTCGCACACCCACCTTTTGTTACACTAAGACATGGTCGAGGCTTAAAGTTACCAGTGCGGAAGTGCCAGTGTGCCACTATATCTTATTAAAATGAATGCGCTCGCTGAAGGATATATCCACATAATATTGTGTGTACACTGTACGCGTGAACGTTATGGTGATTGGTGGATGTAAAAGCTCGATGAACAGTGAATATATTTTCAACTTTAAAATGTGGAACATTTGTTCAGAACACCGATGAATAAAATATAAATATACGCATATATTATTATACTATAAAACACATATTTCTAATTTAATAAATGTAAAAATTGTCACACCTGTAATACTATTTTAAATTATTTTTAAAATACCTTCACATTTCTCGCGTTTTTATGTTCTTTTACTTAAGTCTTTCGCTAACTATAATGCAAATCGACCCTTTATCGTTGAAATATATTGCAAGCTAATTTGGACATTTTAGACTTTTTCTTATTCATAAAAAATAATAATAATTTATATTCCATCTAGTGCGCATGTTAGTTATCAGTACTGATAATTATATTACTATTAAAAAGTTGTATAATATTATCTCAAATAAAATAACGTGGTATTCTGCTAAGTTAATTCTGCTTCAGGTTAAGTCTTATTTGTGGTACCAACATGTATCATAAATATTTATATAAGCATCTCATAATATTATGCTATTTAATGGTATTCAATGACCAAAACATTTTATTTCCAACCGTTTTATCATCTGTCTAGGGGAGTAAAATAATGTGAGTTCTCCACACAGGCCAATGCCGTTATTTTTGTTACACGGCGTATTGTATAGGCAATAGTGGTACATTTCTGCGTAGAAGAACAAACTTGTTTAAAATATTCAACTTACTGACAACGGTATTTATGCATGTAAAATAGAGACTTTCATTTTAAAATAGTGGCTAATATGACTCAAGACATAAAATAATAAGTACCTAGGCAGTAAAAAATAAAGGATTATATTATGTTTTCCGTCTTAATGATATTCATATTTACGATTCCTCTGTAATGACAAAATATAATAAACAATTATTATTATACTTTTATACGTAGCATAAAATTCAAAAAAACTTGCATTATAACAATAATAATATAAATTATATTATATTATACGCAAAGTCGAGCAATATTTCATATTATTGTGTATAAACTATATAAAGTAGTAGTATAGGTAGGTAGGTACCTACTAAAGATATATCGTCATGTTTTTCTATTAAATAAAGTTCGAAAACAACAACGGTGACGGACAATATCAGATATTGTTTTTTATTGAATACAGAATAGATTTACATCGAACTTTTAAGAGATTTTCCATTGACCATTTAATATTCTGGTGTAATTTATGCTATATAATATTGTTTATATTCAATCAGTAAACATTTATTTTTACAAAAACGCTCTAAGTGTTCCACTGGATACTGTAAAAGTAGGTTTCTTTAAAATTTAAACCATACATTTGAATTTTATTGAATTCAAATAAATATTTAGAATACAGTGTCTTTAGTAATTATTAGCTATTTCAAAATCCTAAAAATCAGTTCCAATTATTACATATTTTAGTTTAGGACCCAGGAAGACCAATATAGGCCAAAGGGTAGCTGCAGGTTATACATATTTTTTGTAGGTATTCAAAGTTATTACATGAGCCAACGCGGAGGAATAGTGACCACATTAGTATACGCCAGTCTTCAGTCTGTTCTGGTTTGAAATTCAAAAGTGGTTTAGGGTGATGACACGGAGGGGTTGGGGCGAAATACACCCGAGAGACTAGGTAATCTTGCTAGACGATTAGTCGTTGTTTCGTGTTATCGCTCGTCTACACTCGCCGTCAAAATGCGTTATATAATATTATGATATATCACACACACACATTTAATATATATGTATATAGTTGCTCGTGGAACACCGTAAATGCACCGGAATTATATTATACGTGCACTCGCTGTATGTCAGTTCCGGGAGAAACTTCAACCACAGAGGCTGTAATATCGTCTCGCACCGTGGTCGCATTATTATAATAATTATTAAATAAGTTATAACAAAGTTTACCGATTGTATATTTATATTATATACATGCTATTGTGAGAGGCATAGAACGAGATAAGAAAACCACTGGCACCCTGCTATAATATAATAGTATGCCGCGGTTGTGGATATAATATAATATGTATATAACGGCACGACTGCGACGACGACGTGACATTTATTCTGTCGTCGTCGGCCGAGTATATATTATAGCGAGACCGGAAATGAAAACCTTTCGAATAGCCTGATTTCGGTAGGGGATGGGATGTGTCTTCAGTCAGAGATGGATGGAAATAACTAGTGAAGTTTAATATATATATATTATGTTTATTCGTTGCACACTCACACACCGCTGCCAGGGACAGGGAACAAAAAAGACGCGAGATGCATATCCAACGTCCGGTGGTCGTCGGTGAGATGATTTTAAAACGGAAGCGTCGTCGACCATAGAGTTTTTGCTGAAATAAATACGATAATGATGCATGATGTTGTGACATGTGATTCCCATTCGTGCATCCGTTGCCGTTTTTTATAGTGGAGTAAGATTATGTGACATGAAAACTCACAGAAAATACGTAGTAAAAATACATGGAAAATATGATATACAATTATTTCTTGTAAAAACGTAACACATAAATTAGAAATCATATGAATCACAATTCGTTTGTAATATTATTTGAATTACAGTCACAATATAGCCGTGGTCTAAACAGCTCTGTGTACACGTTTTATTATACGAGTCTACACACACACACACATTCTCATATTATAATATATTATGGATATTATATATAATATTTATGGATGAAAGGTTATCTGTGACGCATAAGAGGGAAGTCCGTTGCAGCTAGCTAGCGCGGGTACTCTCGGTTGATTCTTAGCTTTGGAATAGGACGGTCGGCGGCGCCAGCGGTGGTTGTCACGCAGCATCCGAGGCCGCCATCCTACTACCGCCACCTCACCACTACGCACCACCCGCTGCTGCACCAAAGCCACCACCGCCGCCCCCACCAACCCGCATTGAAATAGGCCGCCGGGCCCACCGATCATTATTATACATGCGCACGGCTCGTTCATTTATTTATACGTTTGTTCGATTTTTTTATTTTTTAGTTCACCCTCTCACCCCGTGGTGACGTATAAACACAACGCAACGCCGCGCGCCGCCGCCGGAGGAGTCTTCGTGTAATAATGCGTGTACCACCACACCACCCCACAGTTTCTACCACCACCGCAGCCACTACCGACGCCGTCCCCGCCGCTGCCATCGAGTGCAGTACGTACTGCTCCACGTGGAGCTGACGGCCGCCTAATAGACGATGGCGAAAAAAAAAAAACAAAAACAAAACAAAAAGAATAAAACGAAAATAATAATGAAGGAAACAAATGACGACGAGAGACGATGGCAAAAAACTCCCGTCCTTACAGTGCCTACCGCGCCAATTAAAATATTATTATTATTCATACACAACAGCTGCATGGTACGCAGCAGCAGCAGTTGTGTATAATACATGGACTATACCGCAGAGATGACGAATCGTGATTATGTATATATACTATTATATTGTACATACAGAACGGGCCACAGAGTGTTCTTGTTTTGATGTGTTCACCTTACGGTAAATCGAGAACACTTGGTTCACCATGGTCCACTCCGTATAGGCGTATTTAGTGGTGCAAATTTTCACCAAAAAAAATTTATCATATTAATTTCTTATCAAAAAATTCGTTTGATATTATATAGTTGTAGTGTATTTAACTTTCATAATTATATTTTAAAATATGTACTTTTATTACCATTTACCCATTTTAATATACTGTTGGTATTATTCTAATGAACATAATATAGTAAATTCAAAATACAAATCATTAAATATATATAATATATACCTATATCAATATATAATATTTAACTCGGTAATAAATGGGCTTTTTTTATCTTTTATTAAAAATGTTGTATTTTTACTTCAGTATAAATTATGAGTGTATAATCGTTTTGTTACAATTATTGATTTTTCAATTTTTAACGGAGGTAATTTATTGTTTGAGTCACTTTCTCAATTTTACTCAAATTATATTATTTTTATAATAAGCATTTTGTTTGATTCTGAAGTTATACGTCTTGTTACAATGTAAATAAAAATGAAATAGTTATTTTATAAAGTATTTTAAAACTTTATTTGAACTTAAAAATTAATTAATTTAAGAAAAGTACAAAAAAAAATAAACTTTTCAAAGAAAGTTAAAAATTTTCAGAAATTTTCAATTGAAAATTTTTAAACTTACATCTCTAGGCGTATTATAATATTATTGTACAGCCACGAGACCCGAGTATGAATAAGGAAAGACAAATTTGACGAAGTCTTTTGGCCCAATTTAATATAT